>NW_019503660.1:0-1017 GCF_002814215.2 Seriola lalandi dorsalis
ATAATTATATTTACTACTTATATATATTATATTTTCTACCTATATTTTGGAAACACCCTGGTCCAATTTGTCAATTCAAATAATTTCAACATATTGTTTTTTTAAAGAATGTGAAGAATATGAAAAATATTTTTAAAGTATTAAAAAGATAAATTGTATTACTATTACAAATAATATTTCTGTGTGACAAAAACATTTCCATTAAATTAAATAGCTGAATTGTGCACATCAACTCATTTGTATTTTGATTTATTTTGGGTATTTACATACCTTGTCTTTGTATTCATTTGATTTAACTTCAAACAATCAAAAAGTCTGTTGAATGGACACATTAGATTTTGCTTTATTGATTTCTTGTGACGTCAGTCAAGGCTGAGGCTGAATCAGTTCATCTTTACATTAGGTGCTGCAGCACATGAGACATCGCAGCTGGTTCTGGCTCTGAAGTGATTGTGGATCAAACAGTGAAGACAGTGTAGCAGTGCACGAGTCTGGAGGTAATAAGATTTTCATCGATTGTGAATAATCATAAGCTGATTGCGTTTGATGCCTTCACAATAAAAACGCAATATTTCTTTTCAACATTGATTTTTTCCTAACACTGGAGCAAACTTATTACAGCACAACACTGTTCCTCAGCTCAGACTGGACACATTAACACTCAGCAACCTGAGACAAATGACTTCCTGTCTGACTGACCACAAAAGGAGAGATTAACAGCACACACACACACACACACACACACACACACACACACACACACACACACACACACACACACACAAAGTTGTACAGAGACAGTATATGATTTTGATTATGATTAATGATTGTGATTCCTGTTTCAGTGATGATGTCATAAACTCAAACAACAGGAAGAAAGTGATGTACAGTAACGTCATAACATTACTGACTTGAGACGCTGGTGCCAGATTCAATGTGCATTTTGTGACTGCAGGGGGTGTATTAAGATTAATTCACTCATAAACTCAGATAAAAAAGGGTAATCTGAATATATAC
>NW_019503661.1:0-300 GCF_002814215.2 Seriola lalandi dorsalis
CAGAATATCATGTTCATCCAGATATGATTTAAGCTGTGTATGAACGATTTTCTCTAAGATTTTCGAGATAAATGGCAGCTTGGAGATGGGCCTGAAATTACCTAATATATTGTGATCGAGGCCGGGTTTTTTAAGAAGGGGTTGCACTACTGCATGTTTGAAACTTGCAGGGACAACACCAGAAGATAAACTGCTGTTAATAATGGCAAGAACTGATTTTCCTATGTTAGGGAAAATCTCCTTAAAGAAGTGAGGAGGGACAGCATCACAAGGGGAACCTGATGGCTTAGTGTGGCCAAC
>NW_019503662.1:0-300 GCF_002814215.2 Seriola lalandi dorsalis
GCATAAAAATGGCAAAAAACGTCATAGTATAGTATGGCAAAAAACGTCATCGTATAGTAAGGCATGAAAATGGGAAAAACGTCATAGTATAGTAAGGGATAAAAATGGCAAAAAACGCCATAGTATAGTATGGCAAAAAATGTCATAGTATTGTAAGGCACAAAAATTACAAAAAAACGTCATAGTATAGTTAGGCATAAAAATGGCAAAAAACGTCACAGTATAGAATGGCAAAAAACGTCATTGTATAGTAAGGCATAAAAATGGCAAAAAACGTCATAGTATAGTAAAGCATAAAAA
>NW_019503663.1:0-372 GCF_002814215.2 Seriola lalandi dorsalis
ATCTATCTATCTATCTATCTATCTATCTATCTATCTATCTATCTATCTATCTATCTATCTATCCATCTATCTATCTATCTATCTATCTTGTGTCTCTAACTGAGAGCTCAACGCACTGCAACTTAAGAAAAAACAAGCAAATGGACAAAACAAACAACTTCAGTTTGACAGCACGTATACAGCAAATACTCACAACACAACATAATTGTTTCCAGGGGACACACACTCACTCTGACCGTATGCAGATTGAGTTTGAAAGGGGGCTGTCCTCCCTGAAATTCAAATGAGCCTAAATTGTCCCCTGTTACCTCCCGTAGCCTAATAACAAGCCAATGGAAATAGCTCTGCCACCCTTCTTTCTTTCCTCTGTAC
>NW_019503664.1:0-300 GCF_002814215.2 Seriola lalandi dorsalis
CTTAATATACTATTATGTTTTTTTGACATTTTATGCCATACTATACTATGACGTTTTTTGACATTTTTATGCCGTACTATAATATGTCGTTTTTTGGCATTTATATGCCTTACTATACTATGTCGTTTCATTACTTACCATACTATGACATTTTTATGACCTTTTATGCCTTAATATACTATTATGTTTTTTTGACATTTTATGCCATACTATACTATGACGTTTTTTGACATTTTTATGCCATACTATAGTATGACGTTTTTAAGACATTTTATGTCTTCATATACTACGATATTTTTT
>NW_019503665.1:0-503 GCF_002814215.2 Seriola lalandi dorsalis
AATGTCATAGTATAGTAAGGTATAAAAATGTCATAGTATAGTAAGGTATAAAAATGTCATAGTATAGTAAGGTATAATAATGTCATAAAAATGTCATAGTATAGTAAGGTATAAAAATGTCATAAAAATGTCATAGTATAGTAAGGGATAAAAATGTCATAGTAAGGCATGAAAATGTCATAGTATAGTAAGGCATAAAAATATCATAAAAATGTCATAGTATAGTAAGGGATAAAAATGTCATAGTAAGGCATGAAAATGTCATAGTATAGTAAGGCATAAAAATATCATAGTATAGTAAGGCAAAATAATGTCATAAAAATGTCATAGTATAGTAAGGTATAATAATGTCATAAAAATGTCATAGTATAGTAAGGTATAAAAATGTCATAAAAATGTCATAGTATAGTAAGGGATAAAAATGTCATAGTAAGGCATGAAAATGTCATAGTATAGTAAGGCATAAAAATATCATAGTATAGTAAGGCCATAGTATAGTAGGG
>NW_019503666.1:0-300 GCF_002814215.2 Seriola lalandi dorsalis
TATTAGGAATACAGCTATTAACCACATGTCCTCTGCCTGAACTGACCCCAGATCAGTCACGCAGTGTAGACGTGAACACACATGACTGATTCTACACACATCACACACCATTTCAGTCACACTAATAGGGGCATGAATGAGAGGGTCCGGGCGAACAGGACATAGGAGACCTAAAGACAATATCACCCAAAATGAAAAAGACGAAGTGATTCATGAAAAAGTTCCAGAGGTGAGAGAGAGAGAGAGAGAGAGAGAGAGAGAGAGAGAGAGAGAGAGAGAGAGAGAGAGAGAGAGAGAGAG
>NW_019503667.1:0-300 GCF_002814215.2 Seriola lalandi dorsalis
GGTTTTTCTCCATCTTTCTGTTGGTGCCAGCTCAAACAATTAGCACTGTTACAGCTTTGAACCTGACGACTGATCCTACAGCTGATGGTGACGGAGCCTCCCAGAGCAGAGCTCACTGCTCCAGACTGAGTCACTGTGACCTGTCCTCTGGACTCTGAGGACACAGAGACAGAAACATAAAGCAGCGTCATGGTTTTGTCGGCTTCATTTCAGAGGGACGGATGTTGATAGAGGAGAGGAGTTTGATTCTCTGGACTTTACCTGTGAAGCAGCAGCAGAGGAGAGTCCAGATGAGGACGG
>NW_019503668.1:0-490 GCF_002814215.2 Seriola lalandi dorsalis
AAGGCATAAAAAGTAATAAAAACGTCATAGTATAGTAAGTCATAAAATATCATAGTATAGCAAGGCATAAAAAGTCATAAAAGCGTCATAGTATAGTAAGACATGAAAAGTCATAAAAACGTCATAGTATAGTAAGTCATAAAAAGTCATAGTATATTAAGGCATGAAAACGTCATAGTATAGTAAGGCATAAAAAGCCATAAAAAGGACATAGTATAGTACAGACTAAAACTTCATAGTATAGTAAGGCATAAAAACGTCATAAAAACGTCATAGTATAGTAAGCCATAAATAGTCATAAAAATGTCATAGTATAGTAAGGCGTAAATAGTCATAGTATAGTAAGGCATAAAAAGTGATAGTATTGTAAGGCTTAAAAAATCATAAAAACGTCATAGTATAGTAAAGCATAAATAGTCAAAGTATACTAAAGCATAAAAAGTCATAAAAACATCATAGTATAGTAAGGCATAAATAGTCAAAGTATACT
>NW_019503669.1:0-361 GCF_002814215.2 Seriola lalandi dorsalis
AGTAAGACATAAAAAGTCATAAAAACGACATAGTATAGTAAGGCACAAAAAGTCATAAAAACGACATACTATAGTAAGGCATAAAAAGTCATAGTATAGTAAGGCATAAAAAGTCATAAAAACGACATAGTATATTGAGACATAAAAAGTCATTAAAAAAAGACAGTATAGTAAGGCACAAAAAGTCAGAAAAAAAAACATAGTATAGTAAGGCACAAAAAGTCATAAAAACGACATAGTATATAAAGTCATAAAAACGACATAGTATAGTAAGGCATAAAAAGTCATAGTATAGTAAGACACATAAAGTCATAAAAACGACCTAGTAAAGTGAGGCATAAAAAGTCATAAAAACGACATA
>NW_019503670.1:0-516 GCF_002814215.2 Seriola lalandi dorsalis
GACCTGTCTCTCTCTCGCCCTTCTCTCTCTGACCTGTCTTTCTCTCTGACCTGTCTCTCTGTCACCTGTCTCTCTCTGACCTGTTTCTCTCTCACCCTTCTCTCTCTGACCTGTCTTTTTCTCTGACCTTTCTCTCTTTCACCTGTCTCTCTCTGACCTGTCTCTCTTTCACCTGTCTCTCTGTCACCTGTCTCTCTCTGACCTGTCTCTCTGTCACCTGTCTCTCTCTGACCTGTTTCTCTCTCACCCTTCTCTCTCTGACCTGTCTTTTTCTCTGACCTTTCTCTCTTTCACCTGTCTCTCTCTGACCTGTCTCTCTTTCACCTGTCTCTCTGTCACCTGTCTCTCTCTGACCTGTCTCTCTGTCACCTGTCTCTCTCTGACCTGTTTCTCTCTCACCCTTCTCTCTCTGACCTGTCTTTTTCTCTGACCTTTCTCTCTTTCACCTGTCTCTCTCTGACCTGTCTCTCTTTCACCTGTCTCTCTGTCACCTGTCTCTCTCTGACCTGTCTCTCT
>NW_019503671.1:0-300 GCF_002814215.2 Seriola lalandi dorsalis
TTTTTTTGACATTTTTATAACATACTATACTATGACGTTTTTTGAAAATTTTATGCCATACTATACTATGACGTTTTATGACATTTTTATGCCTTACTATACTATGATGTTTATTGTTATGTATTTTCATCACTTACTATACTATTATGTTTTTCTGCATTTTTATGCCTCACTATACTATGACGTTTTATGACATTTTTATGCCATTTTATATCATGACATTTTACGACATATTATTCTATTATGTTTTTTGGCATTTTTATGACATACTATACTATTACGTTTTTCGGCATTTTTATG
>NW_019503672.1:0-1106 GCF_002814215.2 Seriola lalandi dorsalis
CCTCTCCTCCAGCAACAAGCGTCTCCACCTTTAAACCAACAGCCTGTCCTCACCTTGAAGTTGCTGGAGTTGACCCAGGAGCCGGCCACCGCCTCCACCATCCTGTCCAGCGTGGCCTGGTCCTGCTCCAGCTCGGGGGACTTCTCCCCGTCCAGGATGAGCTCTGTGACCTCCTGGCCCACCTGGAGCCTCTTCCCCACGTCGTTGTGCATCACCTGCTCCAGTAAATACTCCATGCTCACCTCCTCCTCCATGGCTGCTGCTGGAGTCAGAGCAGACTTCCAGCTGGCCTCTCTCCTCACGTCTGCTCCACCAGAGCCCTGACAGTAGACAGGCCCGTTTATACACTGGTGATAATGTTTAAGAGGCAGCTGAGGCTGGTGAAACGAGCACCGTGATCTCCTGCGGTGGGCGGCTGCACTGGACATGGCGCTTCATTGTTCTGTGTCGCTTTGCTGTGACGAAACTCAACAAGAAAAAGGGACAATTAGGGCGAAGTTTAGCTCCTTTAAACTGAGACTTTACGGTTTTACTGAGGAAATATATTGAACAGAAACATGTCTCACTAACGTGTAGCTCAGGATTAGAGGTAGTGCTGCTACTTTAAGTGCAGCACAGTCACTTAACTGCGCTTATTAAGGTGAACGTTAAATGTCTAAACAGTTTATGTAGCTGTTAGCTTCTCCTGCTAGCTCGCTACTAGCTAAACTAGCTAAGTTAGCCGGTTAACTTCCAACGGCCGCGGAGGCTTTAATGTAACTTACCTGCTCCTGGCGGGTTCATTGACTAGTTATTAATCCAGTGACCGGTTATAGCTTCACTCACCGGATGGACTGAATCGTTCCCAGAAAAAAAGTCACAAGTGTCGATGCTGCCTCCGCCGTTACTTCACATCCCAGCCCGGCGATCATCCACTCGGCTGGTAGTTTAACTACTTGGTATTTAATCCTCAAGCCATTTCAATGTCTACAAGCCTCAGCTGGATAATCAATAATCATTCACTGTGATTAGAGGCGACGGAATGATCATTTGTCATAGTAAATCATAGAACCTGCGGTGAAGGAAGCAGCTAAATGGCGACACCTGCCGGCAAGAGCGAGGAACAA
>NW_019503673.1:0-300 GCF_002814215.2 Seriola lalandi dorsalis
GACCCTTTGCTGCATGTCATCCCCTCTCTCTCTCCCTGACTTTCTTGTCTATCTCTCACTGTCCTGTTGGGATAAAGGCAAAAATAGAAAAAGACAAAGTAATATATACTATATAACCATATAAATCATATAAAAATATACACCAACATATGATATATGACCTATTACCACCGTTTTTTAATTAAGAATTGATTTTGAATCAAGACCAGGAATCGAAATCAAATAAAAACGTAACTCCTAATATATACATATAAATATATATATATACAGTATGTATATATGTGTGTGTGTGTGTATATA
>NW_019503674.1:0-308 GCF_002814215.2 Seriola lalandi dorsalis
ACGTCATTGTACAGTAAGGCAAAAATCATCATAGTATAGTCAGGCATAAAAATGTCATAGTATAGTAAGGCAAAAAGATGTCATAGTATAGCAAGGCAAAAAACATCTTAATATAGTAAGGCAAAAAAATGTCAAAAAAAGTCATAGTATAGTAAGGCAAAAAAAGGGTCATAGTATAGCAAGTCAAAAAATGTCAAAAAACGTCATAGTATAGCAAGGCAAAAAATGTCAAAAAAAGTCATAGTATTGTAAGGCAAGAAAAAGTCACAGTACAGCAAGGCAAAAAATGTCATAATATAGTAAGTTTA
>NW_019503675.1:0-300 GCF_002814215.2 Seriola lalandi dorsalis
TACACCTTACTGTACTATGCTAAAGGAGTTTTTTTAAATCGAAAACAACTGGACTAGGTTATTTGTCTGGGAAAACGTTTCACCTCTCATCCAACAGGCTTCATCAGTTCGTGTACGCATCTGACCAGGCTAGGACTGGTCTTACTTTGTGGTGTGGAGACCCAGGTATTTAACCTCTTGTGGGCGTTCACAAGGATGATGATGTCACTGGTTCCCTTTTGTGCTCCAAGTGACAACGACAGTCGTTTGCATGACTGTCATTGGTGGAAAATTGGTTTCGACTTCGTTAGTGCTCTATTG
>NW_019503676.1:0-300 GCF_002814215.2 Seriola lalandi dorsalis
GTGTGTGAGGTGTGTGTGAGGTGTCTGTGAGGTGTGTGTGAGGTGTGTGTGAGGTGTGTGTGAGGTGTGTGTGTGGTGTGTGTGAGGTGTGTGTGAGGTGTGTGAGGTGTGTGTGTGAGGTGTCTGTGAGGTGTCTGTGAGGTGTGTGAGGTGTGTGTGAGGTGTCTGTGAGGTGTGTGAGGTGTGTGTGAGGTGTGTGTGAGATGTGTGAGGTGTGTGTGAGGTGTGTGTGAGGTGTGTGTGAGGTGTGTGAGGTGTGTGAGGTGTGTGTGAGGTGTGTGTGAGATGTGTGAGGTGTGT
>NW_019503677.1:0-300 GCF_002814215.2 Seriola lalandi dorsalis
AAAACCATAGAATTCATTACTTAGAAGTACATTTGTTTTGATATCAGTGATGTTGATAGGTTTTCAATGTAGTGAGTCCCCGGGACCCACAGGTGGTGATTTGAGTGGGTCCCTAGGAAATTCAATGGGTCCCAAATTAATTTTTTTAATTTTTTTTTTATTTCTTATTCTTCTATTTCTTAAATTGTAGTGTTAAACTCCTTTGATGGTGGTATGATATGGTTATAATTAACGGATATATTCATGTACGTTCAAAATGTATCTGAAATTAAACAATTAAGATTCCAAATCTGAAAAGTT
>NW_019503678.1:0-300 GCF_002814215.2 Seriola lalandi dorsalis
TTTTTTCCAGCAGAGACTTTTAAAGGGTTGATTCACCTGAGAGTAACTTACTGTCACTGACCTCTGGCCATGCAAATAAGTTATTTGTGAAGGTTTTTTTTTTTTTTCCCCTCTGACTCTGGATTATCATTTATGGTGCCTAAAGCATTAAAAAAAAAAAGACATTTGAAAACTTCAGCAACATTTCTTTCCAGAGAAAGCGTCTTCATAACTGTGCTCACAGCAAGAAAAAATCTGAGATGTCAATATTTTTAAAACCTGGGCAAATAACACCAAAGCTGTCAGCATGGTGAGACGTGA
>NW_019503679.1:0-482 GCF_002814215.2 Seriola lalandi dorsalis
TATACTATGACATTTTTATGCCTTACTATACTATGACATTTTTATGAATTTTTATGCCTTACTATAATATGTCGTTTTTATAACTTTTTATGCCTTACTATACTATGTCATCTTTTATGCTTTATTATACTGTCATTTTTATGCCTAATTAAACTATGACATTTTTATGAACTTTTATGCCTTACTATACTGTCGTTTTTTATTCTTTATTATACTATGTCGTTTTTATTACTTTTTATGCCTTACTATACTATGACATTTTTATGAATTTTTTTGCCTTACTATACTATGACATTTTTATGAAATTTTATGCCTTACTATACTATGACATTTTTATGAATTTTTATGCCTTACTATACTATGTCGTTTTTTATGCTTTATTATACTATGACATTTTTATGAATTTTTATGCCTTACTATACTATGACATTTTTATGAAATTTTATGCCTTACTATACTATGACATTTTTATGAATTTTTAT
>NW_019503680.1:0-564 GCF_002814215.2 Seriola lalandi dorsalis
CTATGACGTTTTTATGACCTTTTATGCCTTACTATACTATGTCGTTTTTATGACTTTTTATGCCTTACTATACTATGACTTTTTATACCTTACTATACTATGTCGCTTTTATGACTTTTAATGCCTTACTCTACTATGTTGCTTTCATGACATTTTATGCCTTACTATACTATGTCCTTTTTATGACTTTTTATGCCTTACTATACTATGACTTTTTCATGACTTTTTATGCCTTACTATACTATGATGTTTTTATGACTTTTTATGCCTTACTATACTATGACTTCTTATGCCTTAATATACTATGACGATTTTATGACATTTTATGCCTTACTATACTATGTCGTTTTTATGACTTTTTAATGCCTTACTATACTATGACTTTTTATGCCTTACTATACTATGACGTTTTTATGACTTTTTATGCCTTACTATACTATGACGTTTTTATGACTTTTTATGCCTTACTATACTGTCTTGTTTTTATGACTTTTTATGCCTTACTATACTATGACTTCTTATGCCTTACTATACTATGACGATTTTATGACGTTTTAATGCCTT
>NW_019503681.1:0-697 GCF_002814215.2 Seriola lalandi dorsalis
CATAAAATGTCATAGTATAGTAAGGCATAAAAACGTCAAAAAACGTCATTTTATAATAAGGCATAAAAATGTCAAAAAACGTCATAGTATAGTAAGGCATAAAACGTCAAAAAATGTCATTTTATAATAAGGCATAAAAATGTCAAAAAACGTCATAGTATATTAAGGCATAAAATGTCATTTTATAATAAGGCATAAAAATGTCAAAAAACGTCATAATATAGTAAGGCATAAAACGTCATTTTATAACAAGGCATGAAAATGACAAAAAATTTCATTTTATAATAAGGCATAAAAATGTCAAAAAACGTCATAGTATAGTAAGGCATAAAAACGTCAAAAAACGTAATTTGATAATAAGGCATAAAAATGTCAAAAAACGTCATAGTATAGTAAGGCATAAAACGTCATAGTATAGTAAGGCATAAAACGTCAAAAAACGTAATTTTATAATAAGGCATAAAAATGTCAAAAAACGTCATAGTATAGTAAGGCATAAGATGTCATTTTATAATAAGGCATAAAAATGTCAAAAAACGTCATAATATAGTAAGGCATAAAACGTCATTTTATAACAAGGCATGAAAATGACAAAAACGTCATTTTATAACAAGACATCAAAACGTCAAAAAACGTCATAGTATAGTAAGGCATAAAATGTCATTTTATAATAAGGCATAAAAATGTCAAAAAACGT
>NW_019503682.1:0-483 GCF_002814215.2 Seriola lalandi dorsalis
ACAGAAAGGTCCTCCACAACATCAGTAACAACTACAGAAAAGCCCAGCACTAGTTCTGTCACAACCACAGAAAAACCCACAACAACCACAGAAAAACCCACCACCACTACAACCACAGAAACACCCACCAGCACAACAACAACCACAGAAAAACCCACAACAACCACAGAAAAACCCACCTCCACTACAACAATCACAACCACAGAAAAACCCACCTCCACCACAAGCATAATCACAGAAAAACCCACAACAACAACAACAACCACAGAAAAACCCACCACCACAACAACAGTCACAGAAAAACCCACCTCCACTACAACCATAATCACAGAAAAATCCACAACAACAACAACCACAGAAAAACCCACTACAACAACAATCACAGAAACACCCACCACCACTACAACAATAACAACAACCACAACAACCACAGAAAAACCCACTACAACAACAATCACAGAAACACCCACCACCACTACAACA
>NW_019503683.1:0-432 GCF_002814215.2 Seriola lalandi dorsalis
AAGGCAAAAAACATCTTAATATAGTAAGGAAAAAAAATGTCAAAAAAAGTCATAGTATAGTAAGGCAAAAAATGTCCAAAAACGTCATAGTATAGTAAGGCAAAAAAAGGGTCATAGTATAGCAAGGCAAAAAATGTCAAAAAACGTCATAGTATAGCAAGGCAAAAAATGTCAAAAAAAGTCATAGTATTGTAAGGCAAGAAAAAGTCACAGTATAGCAAGTCAAAAAATGTCATAATATAGTAAGTTAAAAAAAATGTCAAAAAAAGTCATAGTATTGTAAGGCAAAAAACGTCATAGAATAGTAAGGCAAAAAAATGTCATAGTATAGTAAGGCAAAAAAAGTCATAATATAGTAAGGCAAAAAATGTCCAAAAACGTCATAGTATAGCAAGGCAAAAAAAGGGTCATAGTATAGCAAGGCAAAAAATG
>NW_019503684.1:0-300 GCF_002814215.2 Seriola lalandi dorsalis
TATATATATACATACACACACACACACACACAAAAGTAACATTACTACTTACAGCAGGCTAGGAAAACATTGAAGACCATTGCAAATGACATTCAAGACCTCTAAGGGCCTTTCTTTTTGGTAATTGAAATCAATGCTTTTTAAGTCACTGCCTGGTCACATAAAATAGCTTGTAGCTTGTAGTTAACTACTAACAACTTGACCTTTCACCGCTTAAACGACAACTGAATAGGGCGTGTTTGCACAGTGAGGGCCTCCGACAATTTTAGCAGCTCTTGAGCACCGGTTTCATTCACCGGT
>NW_019503685.1:0-764 GCF_002814215.2 Seriola lalandi dorsalis
ATTTTTAGGCCTTACTTTACTACGTCGTTGTATTCCTTATGATACCATGACGTTTTTATGACCTTTTATGCCTTAATATACTATGATGTTTTTTTGACATTTTTTGCCATACTATACTATGACGTTTTTTGACATTTTTTGCCATACTATCCTATGACGTTTTTTGGCATTTTTATGCCTCACAATTGTATTTCATTTGATGCAATTCCATACTATAACGTTTTTAGGACCTTTTATGCCTTAATATACTATGGTGTTCTTTTGACATTTTTTGCCATACTATACTATGACGTTTTTTGGCATTTTTATGCCTCACAATAGTATTTCATTTGATGCCTTACCTTACTATGACGTTTTTATGACCTTTTATGCCTCAATATGCTATGATGTTTTTTTGACATTTTTTGCCATACTATACTATGATGTTTTTTGCCATTTTTATGCCTCACAACAGTATTTCATTTGACGCCTTACCATACTATGACGTTTTTATGACCTTTTATGCCTCAATATACTATGATGTTTTTTTGACATTTTTTGCCATACTATACTATGATGTTTTTTGACATTTTTAGGCCTTACTTTACTACGTCGTTGTATTCCTTATGATACCATGACGTTTTTATGACCTTTTATGCCTTAATATACTATGATGTTTTTTTGACATTTTTTGCCATACTATACTATGACGTTTTTTGACATTTTTTGCCATACTATCCTATGACTTTTTTTGGCATTTTTATGCCTCACAATTGTATTTCATT
>NW_019503686.1:0-673 GCF_002814215.2 Seriola lalandi dorsalis
GGCATAAAAACGTCAAAAAACGTCATAGTATAGTATGGCAAAAAATTTCAAAAAAACATCATAGTATAGTATGGCATAAAAACGTCAAAAAACGTCATAGTATAGTGGGGCATAAAACGTCAAAAAACGTCATAGTACAGTGTGGCATAAAACGTCATGGTATAGTATGGCATAAAATGTCACGAAACGTCATAGTAGTATGGCAAAAAATGTCAAAAAACGTCATAGTATAGTATGGCAAAAAACATCCTAAAACGTCATAGTATAGTATGGCATAAAATGTCACGAAACATCATAGTATAGTATGGCATAAAATGTCACGAAACATCATAGTATAGTACGGCATAAAACGTCAAAAAACGTCATAGTACAATAAGGCATAAAACGTCAAAAAAACGTCATAGTACAATAAGGCATAGAATGTCAAAAAACATCATAGTATAGTATGGCATAAAAATGTCAAATTATGTAATTGAACAGTAAGGCATAAAACGTCATAGTATAGTATGGCAAAAAATGTCAAAAAACGTCATAGTATAGTATGGCATAAAATGTCAAAAAAACATCATAGTATAGTATGGCAAAAAAACGTCAATTAACGTTGTAGTACAATAAGGTATAAAACATGATAGTATAGTAAGGCAAAGGATGCCAAAAAACGTCATAGTATAGT
>NW_019503687.1:0-316 GCF_002814215.2 Seriola lalandi dorsalis
GTCAGACTGTTCACTATCAGACACATTGTTCACTGTCAGACTGTTCACTATCAGACACATTGTTCACAGTCAGACTGTTCACTATCAGACACATTGTTCACTGTCAGACTGTTCACTATCAGACACATTGTTCACAGTCAGACTGTTCACTATCAGACACATTGTTCACTGTCAGACTGTTCACTATCAGACACATTGTTCACAGTCAGACTGTTCACTATCAGACACATTGTTCTGTCAGACTGTTCACTATCAGACACATTGTTCTGTCAGACTGTTCACTATCAGACACATTGTTCACTGTCAGACTGTTCAC
>NW_019503688.1:0-347 GCF_002814215.2 Seriola lalandi dorsalis
ACTGGGAAGGCTGGGGTAGTGGAGCGGTAAAAAGGGAAAGTAAGTGTGTGTGTGTGTGTGTGTGTGTGTGTGTGTGTGTGTGTGTGTGTGTGTGTGTGTGTGTCTCGCTCGCTGCACAAATTTGTGTGTGGGCTGGTACAATGTGTTATGTACAGTGGTGATGCAGGAAAATCATGGATCTTTCCAGAAAGTCTTTTGATGTTTTTTGTCATATTGTCATAGATCGCCATCGTCCTCCTGTTGCTTTCAAAGCTGTTTTTTCCACTGACCCAAGTTCATCAGATTGGACTACTGGACTTAACCCAATGGAAAACTCTCCCACAAACCAGTCTAACACACACACACAC
>NW_019503689.1:0-759 GCF_002814215.2 Seriola lalandi dorsalis
CCTGCCCCTGCAGGAGAGGAAGACGGTCTAATAATACCTGATTTGAGAGCAGAGTTAATGTAGTCCTCCATGGCCTGATGCTCAGGAGTGGAGAGGGAGTAAAGGCGTCCTCGAGGGGGTGTGGAACCAGGAAGAAGCTCAATAGTGCAGTCGTAAGGGCGGTGAGGAGGAAGAGAGGTAGCTTTGGCCTTGTTAAACACTTGTTTAAGGTTCAGGTAACAATCAGGGACAGATGACAGGTTGGAATACTCCTCATCCACATCCTCCGGTGAAGTGTAGATCCCACCCTGAATGGGCTCCCTCACAGCCGCCAGGCAGCGTGACTGGCAGTTCTCTCCCCAAGACATGATCTCGCTGGTGGACCAGTCAATGTGAGGGTTATGTTCAACTAACCAAGGATAACCTAGCAAGACTGGGTGTTGTGGTGCATCATAAACGTAAAAAGAGATATCCTCAGTGTGTGAGTCAGTGAAGGTGAGTGTAACGGGTGAAGTGCGGTGAGTGACTGCATACAGGAGACGCCCATCCAAAGCAGTGGCGGGCATGGGTGAATCTAAAGCTATGAGAGAAAGCTGAAGCTTGTCTATCAGGGTCTTGTCCATGAAACTAGCATCGGCACCAGAATCCACTAACGCTGATTGACAAAAAGAATGAGATGCATGAGAAATAGATACATTAATATACTGCCGGCGAGACCCGTGCTTACTGAGGAGAGGACTTACCAGCACGGCGTTTCTGGGTGATGAGCTTTGGCGACGA
>NW_019503690.1:0-555 GCF_002814215.2 Seriola lalandi dorsalis
TCATAGTATTTTAAGGCATAAACGGTCATAAAAACATCATAGTATGATAAGGAATCAACTCACATAGTATAATTAGGCATAAAAATGCCAAAACACATCACAGTACAATATGGCATAAAAATGTCAAAAGAAGTCATAGTATAGTATGGCAAAAAATATCAAAAAAACATCATAGTATTTTAAGGCATAAACGGTCATAAAATCATCATAGTATGTTGAGGAATAAAACGATATAGTATAGTAAACCATAAAAATGCCAAAAAATATCACAGTACAATATGGCATTAAAATGTCAAAAAACGACATAGTATAGTATGGCAAAAAATGTCAAAAATACATCATAGTATTTTAAGGCATAAACAGTCATAAAAACATCATAGTATGATAAGGAATCAACTCACATAGTATAGTAAGCTATAAAAATACCAAAAAACTTCACAGTACAATATGGCATTAAAATGTCAAAAAAAGTCATAGTATTTTAAGGCATAAACGGTCAAAAAAAATCATAGTATTTTTAGGCATAAACGGTCATAAAAACATCATAGTATGTTG
>NW_019503691.1:0-300 GCF_002814215.2 Seriola lalandi dorsalis
GTGGAGCCTGGTTTGATCTGAGATTACTGCAGAGATGAACAGAGCACAACAGGTGCAGCTGAGGTACATGTGAGGCTGTGTGCCACACTTCTTTATCAGTCAGTGGTAACTCTATGAATATTACATGAAGCTCTGAAGTGCATCAAGCAGTGACAATAAGAAGTGCTGTGACTGTACTCAGTCTGCTGCTGCTGCAGCTTTCTCCCTGCAGCTTCACACCGTAAATGAATTCCTGTCAGAGATGGAAAATGTTTCTTTGTCCCTGACTCCCAACACTGTTTGTCTCCCCCCCCCCCCCCC
>NW_019503692.1:0-300 GCF_002814215.2 Seriola lalandi dorsalis
CTCTGACTCTGACGCTGACTCTGACGCTGACTCTGACTCTGACTCTGACTCTGACGCTGACGCTGACTCTGACGCTGACTCTGACTCTGACTCTGACTCTGACTCTGACGCTGACTCTGACTCTGACTCTGACTCTGACTCTGACTCTGACATGCATCTTTCTCCCTCTTGAGAGTTTGGTGAAACGTCATTCCCACAGGGAAATACATTAAATACTATACTACATTAAACTTCTGATGTTACCCAGTAGGCCGTTTGTCCTCCTGCCGCTGAGAGGTCAGCTGCTTCTGAAGACAACAA
>NW_019503693.1:0-416 GCF_002814215.2 Seriola lalandi dorsalis
ACGATCCACCATTATTCCTCTCTCTTGCCTTTTCTCCCGTTCAATCCCGTCTCTCACATACTCGTCCATTTGCCTGTTTCGCCGCTGTGCGCTCCCCCCAAACAGCAGCTGCTGTCGGGGGAACACGTCTAAATCAAAATACAACAAAAAACAACCGTCTTTCAGGCGAGTGCAAAAAACAATATTTTAGTCCAAAACAATGAGGGTGCTTTCACTTCAGCTTCCCGCAACAATTACTTTCAGCACCAATCTCCTGCAACTCCAAAGTGGGCGTGTTCAGAGTGGTATGGCCGTAAGCGAGAGGGAGCGCGACAAATACCCTCTTTAAACATGACGATCATGTCCTTCATGCACGAAGCTACGTGTTTATGTCTAGCGCAGGAGCCTTTCCTTTTCAGCGTTTGCTTGTTGCTTTG
>NW_019503694.1:0-300 GCF_002814215.2 Seriola lalandi dorsalis
CCAGCTGTTGGTCTATGAAGAGTGACCGGTCCAAACAAGAACCTCTGTTCTTCAGGAATGAACCTGGACCTTCACACACACAGTAAGACACTGTTTCTACTGTTTCTAATAGATTTATATTCATGACGATGAACCATTAGAGCTGATTCTAAGTTGGATCTTGGGTTTCCTCACCAGAATCTACTGATGGTCTTTCTGTAGCAGAACAACTCAGAACCTCCATGTCGGAATTTACACCTTCAGAAAATATTCATTTGTCTTTGCCCTGATGTTGAACCCTCTTCCACTGGTGCTGTAACA
>NW_019503696.1:0-300 GCF_002814215.2 Seriola lalandi dorsalis
TTTTTTTTATTACTATGACTTTTTATACCTTACTATACTATGACTTTTTATACCTTACTATACTATGACTTTTCATGACTTACTACACTTTGACTTTTTATACCTTACTATACTATGACTTTTTTTTTTTAAGTATTTTTTTTTCTTTACTATGACTTTTAATGTCTCAATATATTATGACTTTTTATACCTTACTATACTATGACTTTTTTTTTTTAAGTATTTTTTTTTCTTTACTATGACTTTTAATGTCTCAATATATTATGACTTTTTATACCTTACTATACTATGACTTTTTTT
>NW_019503697.1:0-300 GCF_002814215.2 Seriola lalandi dorsalis
CATTGACTTTTAAACATAGATTTTCTGTCCACTTGATGGACTTGTAAATAGTTCTTTTAAAAAGTCCAGAAAAGCCACTGTGCTGCAGTGTCAGCTTTGTTGAATAAAGAACCAGTGTGCAAAACACATTCATTTCTTTCTTGTCTTTCTTGTCTTGAGTCAGAGCCAAGGATTAACAGAACTTGCCCACCCTCTTTTTTGTAAAGTTTCTGTTTTATTACATTAGTAAAAGGACGATTTGAACCAGTTTGGCTTCTCGTCGGGCACAAAGGTATCAGAGTTATAGTTTTATAAGGAAAA
>NW_019503698.1:0-441 GCF_002814215.2 Seriola lalandi dorsalis
ATGACGTTTTTTTGACATTTTATGCCATAGTATACTATGACGTTTTTTGGCATTTTTATGCCATACTATACTATGACGTTTTTTGGCATTTTTATGACTTACTTTACTTTGTTTTTTGTTTCCTTGCCATACTATGACGTTATTATGACCTTTAATGCATTAATATACTATGACGTTTTTTTGACATTTTATGCCATACTATACTATGACGTTTTTCGGCATTTTTATGACTTGCTTTACTTTGTTTTTTGTTTCCTTGCCATACTATGACATTATTATGACGTTTAATGCATTAATATACCATGACGTTTTTTTGACATTTTATGCCATACTATACTATGACCTTTTTTGGCATTTTTATGCCATAGTATACTATGACGTTTTTTGGCATTTTTATGACTTACTTTACTTTGTTTCTTGTTTCCTTGCCATACTATGACG
>NW_019503699.1:0-342 GCF_002814215.2 Seriola lalandi dorsalis
CTTATGATGCTACCTGACTAGCGTCTTCTTCATCTGTTGTCTTTCTCTTCTTAGAGAAGTATCTGAACAAGCTCATCTGAAAATGCAGTCAGCAGTTAATACATAATGACGTGTACATATTAGCTTAATGCTATCAATTAGTTTACCCAAGTTAGCGTCACTGAGTTGGCTAATAAGTCTACCTTTTCTCTGGTAATTCGCTGCCTTATTCCTCACGACTACACTTCTCTGACTCTCACCTGGTGCCTGACGTGATGTCACTTTCAAAACCGCGCTCTCGCGAGTAATTAACTCCAATAGGATCCCCCAACCACCCCACTCCCTCCCTCCCCTCTCCTCCCC
>NW_019503700.1:0-300 GCF_002814215.2 Seriola lalandi dorsalis
AGTATTAAACCATCAGAAAACGTTATAGTATGACAAGATATGAAGACGTCATGGTATAATAAAGCTCTAAAAGGGAAAAAAACGACATAGTATAGTATGGCAAAAAACGTGAAAAAAACAACATAGTATAGTATGGCAAAAAATTGAAAAAATGACAAAATATAATAAAGCACAAAACCATCAGAAAACGTCATAGTATGGCAAGGTATGAAGACGTCATAGTATAATGAGGCCCTAAAAGCAAAAAACACGACATAGTATAGTATGGAAAAAAACGGGAAAAAACGACATAGTATAGTA
>NW_019503701.1:0-447 GCF_002814215.2 Seriola lalandi dorsalis
TATTATACTATGACGTTTTTATGACTTTTTGTGCCTTACTATATATGTCGTTTTTATGACTTTTTATGCCTTATTATACTATGACGTTTTTATGACTTTTTGTGCCTTACTATATATGTCGTTTTTATGACTTTTTATGCCTTATTATACTATGACGTTTTTATGACTTTTTGTGCCTTACTATATATGTCGTTTTTATGACTTTTTATGCCTTACTATACTGTGTAGTTTTTATGACTTTTTATGCCTTATTATACTATGACGTTTTTATGACTTTTTATGCCTTAATATACTATGACGTTTTTATGACTTTTTATGCCTTAATATACTATGATGTTTTTATGCCTTACTATACTATGACGTTTTTATGACTTTTCATGCCTTACTATCCTATGACTTTTTATGCCTTACTATACTATGACGTTTTTATGACTTTTAATGCCATAC
>NW_019503702.1:0-300 GCF_002814215.2 Seriola lalandi dorsalis
GATCAGAGAATAAAAGCAAGGCAAATATTAGGTAGCTCAGCTCCAAGTGGCTGGAGAAGTCCTGTCCTCTTAAGCACCTCGCAAATCACTGATCTTTTAAAACGTAAAACTGCTTTACTCGTTTACCGGTTTTAATCCCCTGGTTCGTTTCTAATGGAGATGACGACACCTCTGCGGATAATCCGATTGTCGGTGAAAACCTGTTGAACGTCTGGTTTATAAATTATCAGCGAAACAAAGGTAAGCTGTCAGTTCTCAGCTTTCTCAAAGACGTCATGTGTCTGCCATATAGCGACTTTA
>NW_019503703.1:0-300 GCF_002814215.2 Seriola lalandi dorsalis
CACACACACACACACACACACACACACACACACACACACACACACACACACACACACACACTCGTATCCAGTGTTTCTCTCTCCTTTACTGCAGACACCAATTAATGCCCAACAATATGTTTTCCCATGTTTACTTTCTGTTTTCCCTCCGTCCGTCTCTTTGGAGCTGAGGTGTCCTACTTTAATGCCGGGAACGAGGGATCTTATCGTTTATTAAACAAACAGAAATATGTAGGCCATGGCCGGCGCTGCTTTGTCACTCAGTAACCCGCCAACAACAGGCCGCCATTATCTTTTTTT
>NW_019503704.1:0-556 GCF_002814215.2 Seriola lalandi dorsalis
GGCATGAGACAAAATGATATAAATAGACATAAAAGTGCCAAAAAACGTCAAAGTATACTATGGCAGAAAAATGTCAAAAAACGTCATAGTATACTATGGCATAAAATGTCAAAAAAACATCATAGTATATTATGGTATGAAAGGTTGTATAAACATCATAGTAAGGCAAGGCATGAGACAGGATAATATAATTAGGCATAAAAATGCCATAAAACATCAAAGTATACTATGGCGGAAAAATGCCAAAAAACGTCATAGTATAGTATGGCATAAAACGTCAAAAAAACATCATAGTATTTTAAGGCATAAAAGGTCATAAAAACGTCATAGCATGGCGAGGCATGAGACAAAATGATATAAATAGACATAAAAGTGCCAAAAAACATCAAAGTATACTATGGCATAAAATGTCAAAAAAACATCATAGTATATTATGGTATGAAAGGTTGTATAAACATCATAGTAAGGCAAGGCATGAGACAGAAAAACATTTAATTATACTATAGCATAAAAATGCCAAAAAACGTCATAGTATAGTAAGGCATAAAAGAAAAGA
>NW_019503705.1:0-300 GCF_002814215.2 Seriola lalandi dorsalis
ATACTATGGGGTTTGTATGACCTTTTATGCCTTAAAATACTATGATGTTTTTTTGACGTTTTTTGCGATAGTATACTATGACGTTTTTTGGCATTTTTATGCCTAATTAAAGTATTTTGTCTAATGCATTGCCATGCTATGACATTCATATTACCTTTTATGCCTTAATATACCATGACGTTTTTTTGACATTTTATGCCATAGTATACTATGACGTTTTTTGGCATTTTTATGCCTTACGATAATATGATGGTTTTATAGCTTAGAACACCATGAGTTGAAGAGTTAATGCCATAGTCA
>NW_019503706.1:0-310 GCF_002814215.2 Seriola lalandi dorsalis
GGGGCTGAGTCGGGGGCTAAGTTGGGGGCTGAGTCGGAGGCTAAGTCGGGGGCTGAGTCGGGGGCTAAGTTGGGGGCTAAGTCGGAGGCTGAGTCTGCTGGGCACAAGGCCTGTCAGGGCCCGGGTAGTTTTGTAATATATTTTGGTAGGTTTTGCGTTTGTGTCTTGTCTACTTCCTGTTTTATTTTGGTGTGTGTTCTTCCTTGTCTTGTCTAGCTTCCTTCCCTCCTGTTGATTGCCTCCCATCCCCTAATGTGATACACCTGTGTCTCGTTATCATTCAGTGTATATATGTGGTGGGTTTTTTTTT
>NW_019503708.1:0-300 GCF_002814215.2 Seriola lalandi dorsalis
ATGATTTGTTTTGCCTTACTATACTGTAACTTTTTTTTAAACTTTTTTTTCTTTACTATATTATGACTTTTTTTTCTACTTTTTTTGCCTTTCTATACTATGACTTTTTTTTGCCATACTATACTATGACTTTTTCTGACTTTTTATGCCTTACTATACTATGACTTTTTATGCCATACTATACTATGACTTTTTTTTGCCTTACTATACTATGACTTTTTTCTGATTTTTTTTTTGCCATACTATACAATGACTTTTTTTTGCCTTACTATACTATGACTTTTTTTTGCCATGATATAC
>NW_019503709.1:0-300 GCF_002814215.2 Seriola lalandi dorsalis
AAACTTTCAGTAGATTAAATCTCATGTAGAGTGACTTTTACAGCCTGTGTGTGTGTGTGTGTGTGTGTGTGTGTGATGTAAATGTGTGATTTACTGCTGTAGCACTTTAATAAAAAGGGTTTTTATTGCTGTGAACCTCTGAGGTCACACACACACACACACACACACACACACACACACACACACACACAGGTTACTAAGGTTAATAGAGTATGCAGCTGTAATATCTGAATGTTCTTCCTGTTATCAGAGTTGAGTGAAAGAGACAGTATGTTAACAGCATCGTTCTCTCTCTCTCTC
>NW_019503710.1:0-374 GCF_002814215.2 Seriola lalandi dorsalis
ACTGAGGTGGACTCTGTAACATCAGTCAGGATCTCAGTGTTGTGGAAGTCCAGAGGAAGTCTACACTCATCCAGACCGTCAAAGATGAACACGACCTGGAACTGATCAAACCTGCAGATTCCTGCTTCTTTGGTTTCAGTAAAGAAGTGATGAACAAGTTCCACCAAGCTGAACTTTTTCCCTTTCAGTACATTCAGCTCTCTGAAGGTGAATGGAAATGTGAACTGTATGTCCTGGTTGGCTTTGTCTTCAGCCCAGTCCAGAGTGAACTTCTGTGTTAAGACTGTTTTCCCAATGCCACCCACTCCCTTTGTCATCACTGTTCTGATTGGTCCGTCTCTTCCAGGTGAGGCTTTAAAGATGTCTTCTTGTCT
>NW_019503711.1:0-352 GCF_002814215.2 Seriola lalandi dorsalis
TGTGTTTTCAGTGCAGGAGGAATGATAATCATACAAAAGCACAACCACACTGAATGGCGCTTCTAATGGTTGTAAATAATAATTATGCCGAAAATAGCAATTATGAATTTAGCTGTGTCACTGGTCATTCATAACTCGAATGTGTTTCAGGCCAGCACAGAGGATGGTTTCGTCTACTGTCTGGACGCACGCTCAGATAAACCTGTTTTCACACTGAGGGCACATGATGAAGAGGTGTCAGGTAGGTGTGTGTGTGTGTGTGTGTGTGTGTGTGTGTGTGTGTGTGTGTGTGTGTGTGTGTGTGTGTGTGTGTGTGTGTGTGTGTGTGTGTGTGTGTGTGTGTGTGTGTGTG
>NW_019503712.1:0-510 GCF_002814215.2 Seriola lalandi dorsalis
CCCCCCCCCCCCCCCCCAGAAACAGAGACTTCTCCACAAGTCCTTAAAATTCACATTTATTTACAGCTGCCAGCTCTAAAAATCCCAACATCCACTTTTGGTTGGAGTTTCTGTCAAGCAGTTTCCTAACACACACACACACACACACATATACACACATACACAAGAGAGTCCAGATGTCAGTGTGGAAAATGGAAGTCTGACAGATGGTAGTCATGTTTCATTGCACACACACACACACACACACACACACACACACACACACACACACACACACACACTGAAGAGCAGACTGTCTGTCTATTGTTTTTCCTCAGAATAAGCCTGTTTGTTCTTTGTGCTATGGGAATGTCTCACTCTGTCTGTTAATGACTTAATGGTTGTAAAAACTGGGAGTGTCCTCACAAGAGTAGAAAAATCTTTCCAGTCTAGGTTAACTCCTTTTACAAGATGGTTTAGATCTGAGCTGAGTGTGTGTATGTGTGTGTGTGTGTGTGTGTGTGTGTGTGT
>NW_019503713.1:0-343 GCF_002814215.2 Seriola lalandi dorsalis
GATGTGAAGACGACTGTTGTTGTTGAGTTGATGTCTACAGGAAGTGAAGCTGATTACAGCTGACAGCCTCACAGAGGAACAGAGACAGTGTCCTCATTCATCAAACTGTCACATCTGATCTGAGACAGTTTGTTCTCTCATTTCACAACTCAAGACCTGATCAGTTTGATCTCTGTCACAGCTCTGAGATCAGTCTGATGGAGCTGACTCTTCTTTCAGAGAAGCATCGTGACGTTTTGTGATCATGTGATCTTTATACAGACAGAAGCTCTGCTGAAGTCCAGTGAGCACATCTGTATATCTGTCCCTCTGCCAGATGTTTTCAGTGACAGCCTCCATGTTT
>NW_019503714.1:0-435 GCF_002814215.2 Seriola lalandi dorsalis
TTTTTTTTTTTTTTTACATATTTTTAAAATCTAATGTCAGTTACTGTTACAGGTCTATTATACACTGGTAACATGTTTTGTACCCGCTGGGGTTCCTCGCGTCCAAAAAAGGACACACAAAGAAAATGCTATAAAATCACCATATATCAATATTTTTTTCTGCTTTTTTTTGCATACATCTCTTAAACCACTTCAGTTCTGCTCAAACCTATCAAATGTTTATTAGATTTCAGGATTTTAACCCTTTAAATGCCAGTTTGAAGACATGTTGCCTCTTGTTTTATTAAAAAAAACAACACAGAATATGAGATATTTCCCACATAATACATGATGGAGGGATGTGACATTGTTTTATATCAGAGTCTTTTATATCAAGACATTTCTCAAAACCAGAATATGATCAGGGTGACTTTTGAACACTGGAAATAAATCATG
>NW_019503715.1:0-300 GCF_002814215.2 Seriola lalandi dorsalis
CACACACACACACACACACACACACACACACACACACACACACACACACACACACACACACACACACGGCCTGGACACACGTACACTCTCCCTATACATGAGTGAACATACACACTCCCAGCAGTGAGGACTGTGGGAGAGAACAGGCAGCTCTACACCCGATATATTTGGCTTTGCTTTCACTTGTTAAACAAACAGAGGGAGACAACCAAGCAATTGGTCTAAAAAAGCTGCAATATTAAGTACATTTCATAGCTTTTAAGATAGAGGAGAAGCCCTGCTGTTGTAAGTGAGCTTTGC
>NW_019503716.1:0-300 GCF_002814215.2 Seriola lalandi dorsalis
AAATAAAACACAGAAGAAGAAACATGGCGCTGTAATGAATTAGTGAGGACTGTAGTGAAGACATGTTTCAGCTCGGCCCGGCGTTCTGATCTGAGTGTTAATGAGAAGAGTCTTCCTGGCTCTGGTTGTTCACTGAGTGTCTGTGTTTTCATTTTTGTCTCGCTTCTTGTGCTGATTTATTCCCATTAATTATAAAATCCAGGTCATTATCAAAGCAGCGCTCCGACCCCCGGAGGGGAAGCCCGCTGCGTTTCCCCGAGATCTCCAACACTTCAAACGCTCTGTTATTGGCGGGTTGAG
>NW_019503717.1:0-519 GCF_002814215.2 Seriola lalandi dorsalis
TATGTCGTTTTTATGACGTCTCAATGCCTTACTATACTATGTCGTTTTTATGACTTTTTATGCCTTACTATACTATGACGTTTTTATGACTTTTTATGCCTTACTATACTATGTCGTTTTTATTACTTTTAATGCCTTATTATACTATGATGTTTTTATGCCTTACTATACTATCTTGTTTTTATGACTTTTTATGCCTTATTATACTACGTCGTTTTTATGAGTTTTTATGCCTTATTATACTGTCCCTTTTTTTGACTTTTTATGCATTTATTATAGTATGTCGTTTGTTTTCATTTTTATGCCTTAATTTACTTTTCTCTTTTTCATGCCTTACTATACTATGTCGTTTTTATGACTTTTTATGCATTACTATACTGTGACATTTTTATGACTTTTTAGGCCTTACTATACTATGTCATTTGTATGACTTTTAATGCCTTACTATACTATGAGGTTTTTATGCCTTAGTACACTGTGATGTTTTTATGACTTTTTATGCCTTACTATACTGTATCG
>NW_019503718.1:0-301 GCF_002814215.2 Seriola lalandi dorsalis
TATAAGGAGGGGTCCAAAAGTCTCAGTAGGAGAAAAGGTGTGTGTGTGTGTGTGTGTGTGTGTGTGTGTGTGTGTCTGTGTGTGTGTGTGTGCGATGTGTGTGTTCGTGGTGGAAGATAAGTGATAGGTGCTGCTGCTGCTTCAGTCTCAGAGAGATTAAATTCATTTCAATGACAGATGAAGGAAGTAAAAACCTCCTGGGACCCCGGAGTACAGATCAGCCCATTAGTGTGTGTGTGTGTGTGTGTGTGTGTGTGTGTGTGTGTGTGTGAGGGAGAAAATTGCTGCTCCCATCAATTTC
>NW_019503719.1:0-298 GCF_002814215.2 Seriola lalandi dorsalis
ACTCCTCCTAACCCCTCTTTCCAGCTAAATGTGAATAGATTCTAATGCCCCTCAGTAAAAGGCACAACACAACACACCCACCAACTTTAAAGAAATAATACAAAGATTACATAGTGTGAATCAACACTAAACAATTGCTATGATTTGTGTTCCCCTTGCATACAAACACATCCATTTCCATTATGATGGCTGTATACAAGTTCCTTAATAGGAATTAAACGTAGAAAACAATTTACTGATCAGGTTTTTAAAAAGATCAGATCATTACAGACTATATATATATATATATATATATATA
>NW_019503720.1:0-300 GCF_002814215.2 Seriola lalandi dorsalis
GGGGTGGGTGGCCAATAGGAAAAATGCTGAGGTTCACAGTGTGCGTGTGCATGTGTGTGCGTGTGTGTGTGTGTGTGAGAGAGAGCAATATCCCATGGTAAGGAGCAAGCAACATGAGTGATGGATAGAAACCCACAGTTACATCAATCTGCTTTTCTTACTTACTCTCCCTCTCTCTCTCTCTCTCTCTCTCTCTCTCTCTGTCACACACACACGCACACACACACACCTTCCCTTTCTGTCTCACACACATGCTATATCTTGCATCTCTTACTCCCGACCCTCTTGCTGCACTCCTCT
>NW_019503721.1:0-298 GCF_002814215.2 Seriola lalandi dorsalis
GCTCTTACTTCCAGCGTTCCTCCTGTAATGAATTGTGTGAGTTCCTGTGTGAGTGAAATGTTCAGGAAGTGTCAGGGCTAAAAGCCTAGACGTACAGTATATTCTGCCTATATGAAGAGACGTATAGGGGGTGATAATAGCTTTTCTGGACATCCTTTTATTTATTCATTTTTTAAATTAGTGGTTATAACAACCTTCAGTCATAAATGTTTTTTTTCTGCACCACCATATACCACTCCCTCTCTCTCTCTCTCTCTCTGCCTCTCATCGCTCCTACTTTCTGAAAGGACGAGATCTT
>NW_019503722.1:0-298 GCF_002814215.2 Seriola lalandi dorsalis
GCTTCCTAACAGACACCACTCATCATCATCTGCTGCAGGTGATGTACCGACTGTATGTGACGAACTCACATTACAACAAAAAACCAGAACTGTCCCTTTAATACTGAGGTCACGTCTACATATATGTTACATGTATCTGAAGCTGCGACACAGTGAGTCCAGGTGTTTCCTCACCTGCAGGAGGCCGACAGAGGTCAGAGGGACTCAGTAGAGTTCAATAAAAACAAAGTGTGTGTGTATGTGTGTGTGTGTGTGTGTG
Source organism: Seriola lalandi dorsalis (assembly GCF_002814215.2). Lineage (NCBI taxonomy): Eukaryota > Metazoa > Chordata > Actinopteri > Carangiformes > Carangidae > Seriola > Seriola lalandi. Next base: position 260 of record NW_019503722.1, read on the forward strand.
TGTGTGTGTGTGTGTGTGTGTGTGTGTGTGTGTGTGTGT
>NW_019503723.1:0-297 GCF_002814215.2 Seriola lalandi dorsalis
TTGCAATACTGCTGTCCTGAGAAATCAGATAAATTTTATGATTCAGTTTATTCTTTGTGACTGCAGCTTGCAAAATCAGCATTTGTTTCTTTTTTTTTAGCTGCTTGCGTGTGTGAGAGTGTGTGCGCATGCGTGCATGCGTGTGTTTGTTTGTGTGTCAGTGCACTCTCACACTGCCTGACTTGAAGTACCACATGAAGATTAACAGACTGAGTCAGCAGCATGAAAAAACACATCTGTTAATGACACTTGATGTAAAGACTGCACCCTGTGTGTGTGTGTGTGTGTGTGTGTGTG
>NW_019503724.1:0-297 GCF_002814215.2 Seriola lalandi dorsalis
CGTTCTCTATAATCAGCGTTCTCTATAATCAACGTTCTCTATAATCAGCGTTCTCTATAATCAACGTTCTCTATAATCAGCGTTCTCTATAATGAAGAACGTTCTGTATAAAAAAGAACGTTCTGTATAAAAAAGAACGTTCTCTATAATCAACGTTCTCTATAATGAATTTTCAGTCTGAATATGAAGGAGAAAATATTTTTGCAGAACAAATCAGTTTGAGATTTTAAGTGTGATTTCAGATTAAAGCAGAAGCAAGTCAGTGAGACTAAAATGTTTATCAGATCAACATATTAT
>NW_019503725.1:0-296 GCF_002814215.2 Seriola lalandi dorsalis
CACACACACACACACACACACACACACACACACACACACACACACACACACACACACGTGTGTTTTCTGCCTGTGCAGTCATTTCAGTCAGCACCCTGACCATGTTTAGCAGCTGTTTGTCCACAGCATCATTCTGATATTTTAATGTTTCAGCATCAGTGGTTATAGTCAGCTCACTGTGGGTGATAATTACCTTTCCACAGCTTTAATCATTGATTATAATATAATAATAATAATAATAATAATAATAATAATAATGGCCAGAAGTGTTTTTACAGAACATTATGATGTCACAG
>NW_019503726.1:0-296 GCF_002814215.2 Seriola lalandi dorsalis
TTTTGAACTAGTTCATTTTAAGTGTGGCACAACACTGCCCATCACATCCATCACAGCAGCTTCAGTCCCCAGAACTCCTCCAGACTCCGTCCATCTGGTCTTTATCTCTCATTATGTTCAGGATGGTGGAAGTCTTTCTAATTTGAGCTTCAGCTGTTCTATGTTCATTTATTTTTTCATTATAATTTATGGTTTTTATGTTCTGGACTATTGATTGTTGCCATTCATTGTCATCAGTGTATGAAATATATAAAACACCCACAACAGATATTACATTCAATCACTCAAATCCACAC
>NW_019503727.1:0-294 GCF_002814215.2 Seriola lalandi dorsalis
CACACACACACACACACACACACACACACACACACACACACACACACACACACACACACAATCACTCTTGATGACATGTAGTTTTATACCAGAGCCACAACAGTCACAGTGTGTTTGGTGTTCAGTGTGTGTGGCTGGATTGTGTTGTGAGTTAACAAAGATGAGAAGTACCAGCACATGCATGAGTGCATGTGCAGACACATTTATTCTTCTATCTTTTTAAGGACTTAACCTATTTAAAGCGGGAGCATGTCTATGTTCCCACAGCCCTATATTCCCACAGCCCTAACCCTA
>NW_019503728.1:0-293 GCF_002814215.2 Seriola lalandi dorsalis
CTGCCTTAGATTTACTTTTTATTTTCTGAGATTTAAAAAAAAAAAAGGTTTTTGTCTGAGGGTGGTGGAGGTTACAACCAGAACACATGAGGATTAACACAAGAGAATTGGATGCATCAGGCAACAACAAATGTTAGACACCAATGCAATTTTTCTTTTTACAGTTTTTGGATGAAAAAAATCAACTGCATATTTATTTTTGTTTTATTTAGTTGTTTTACAATCTGTAAGAAAATGTGTATTTCTTTCAGACTCCATAACAAAAACCAACATTTGATTCATGTTATTTTGCT
>NW_019503729.1:0-291 GCF_002814215.2 Seriola lalandi dorsalis
GCATAAAAATGTCAAAAAAACGTCATAGTATAGTAAGTCATAAAAATGTAAAAAAACGTCATAGTATAGTAAGGCATAAAAATGTCAAAAAAAAGTCATAGTATAGTAAGGCATAGAGTTGTCATGGTATAATGAGCATTAAAATGTCCAAAAACGTCATAGTATAGTAAGGCATAAAAATGTCAAAAAATGTCATAGTATAGTAAGGCATAAAAACGTCATGCTATAGTAATGGATAAAAATGTCAAAAAACGTCCAACTATAGTAATGCATAAAAATGTCAAAAAACGT
>NW_019503730.1:0-290 GCF_002814215.2 Seriola lalandi dorsalis
GAATGAGTAATGAGGTTCTCTCTGAGCTTGTCCTTTGTTAAAGGATTAAACTGAGGACTTTAGATAAATGTGAGTGTTATCAGATTATTCAAGGCTGAGCGAATACAGGTGAGTAGCTATGTTTTTTTACACACACACCAGACAGCAGGCCCAGCTCTGTGCAGCATATCCAGTCACCTCCCATGCTTCTTCTTGTCAAACCATCTGAGTGAGTCTGGCCAAACAAGCAGAAAAACATGGAGCTTTACTATGACCTTAATCTGCTGGTGTCCCCCAAGCATTTTCCTTTT
>NW_019503731.1:0-290 GCF_002814215.2 Seriola lalandi dorsalis
TGGCACATATTCATTGGTTCTTACGAGCCTCTAGCAGCAGCGGTTCCAGCCTACCTACCAACCTGAACTCTGTCCACAAAGACAAATGCATCAAAGGTGTCACTGGACTTTTTCTCCTCCGTTTGTCCCGTGGTGCGAGCTGTGTGACCCCTGCGAAGCTGGAATGAAACTTTGACCAGATTAGCGTGATGATTTATGGAACACTAATGCTCAGCACCACATTATCAACTTGGTACTCACTGTAAGTGATGGCCAGGCCGCCATAAAACTATGTGGCTATTCTGCTGGTT
>NW_019503732.1:0-290 GCF_002814215.2 Seriola lalandi dorsalis
AGCAGCAGCAGCAGCAGCAGCAGCTTGACAGGTGATGCAATTTCCTGGGACTTTGCTTTTCTTCTAATCTGGTTTAATAGGATGTGAAGCTTTGGTTGTGCTTTAATCTCAATGAACAGACCACAATCCTTTAGCATGCTCATAGCTAAACTTGATATGACAGGGTACTCAGCAAATTATTTACTTGGAAAGAGATTATTCTGTGCGCTGAAAAGTGATGTAAGTTTAGCCGAGGATTGTTTTTGCCAGCACGCTGCTGCTGCTGCTGCTGCTGGATGTTTTTTTTTTTT
>NW_019503733.1:0-290 GCF_002814215.2 Seriola lalandi dorsalis
AGGTGTGAACACAGTGTAAAACTAAAAGCATGTCAGTCAGTAATAGGAGTAAAGGCTGCAATTTACAAAAAAACCCCAATAAAAACAACCTTTATTCATATTCCAGTGAGGTCAAAAACCTCTCTGTGATTCAGGCAAAGATTCAATGACTCAAACCTAATGTTCGGACCATGATCCGGTTGGATTGTAGTTAATTTTATTATTTTTGATGCTGCCAAAAAAAAAGCACAACAGCCAATGCCAATTAAAGTGAACCATCTACATGTGTCTTGATTATTAAAACGTACTAA
>NW_019503736.1:0-290 GCF_002814215.2 Seriola lalandi dorsalis
TGCTGTGCATGTACCCTCCTGTTCTGTGTGTGTGTGCGTCATGTTGTGTTATCATGCCCTGCGCCTGCAGAGACCACAGGTAAAGACAGTTTGACAGGCTTTTCAGAATACAGACGAGTCTCGGGGGCTTGTCAATGCTGCGCCTTGAATTCCTTCACATTAATGTATGTGTTTGTGTGAATATTTAGCCAATACATGCCCAAGGTTTATACCCACCTTTAAATGTGTGTGTCTCTATGACTGTATAGACATTTCCAGCTGGGTGTGTGTGTGTGTGTGTGTGTGTGTGT
>NW_019503737.1:0-290 GCF_002814215.2 Seriola lalandi dorsalis
AAAAAAGATAAACTGCAGCATTTTGTCATTTAATTTCTTAGAATTTGTTTATGATATGTAAGAGGCTAAACGATCCAAGCGTGGACACAAGGCAAAGATTAAAAACTATACTGTATATTGGTTTGGTTCTACATTATGAAACACTCCCGTTAAAGCAAAAATACCATCTGTACTTATGTAATGAAAATGGCTCTTGCATTATAACCTCAAAATTGCTGTGGAGAGCAGTTGTGTTTATTGGCTTGTGTGATATTACAGAGACAATTAGCAGTTCAGTCTATGGTAATACA
>NW_019503738.1:0-289 GCF_002814215.2 Seriola lalandi dorsalis
GTCCTTATCTCCACGACAACAAGGTGTTTTGATGTGTTTGATCGTGTCTCCCCGCTTCCTGTTTATCTGATGTAACGTGAGCGTTTCACATGTTGGTGTGACAGATGACGAGTTGCTCCCAGAGGCTCATGGGAAAACTAACGCACGACGCATCAGAAATATCAGTATTTGGTGATCACACAGATCCACTTTGTTCAGACAGTAGTGATTTCAGACAGAGAGAGAGAGAGAGAGAGAGAGAGAGAGAGAGAGAGACAGAGAGAGAGACAGAGAGAGAGACAAAGAGAGA
>NW_019503739.1:0-289 GCF_002814215.2 Seriola lalandi dorsalis
CACCTAACAAATGTAACATTATAATAACTTAATAACTTCAATAATCTCACTGTATAAAGTAAGCAATATAGAAAGAGAGGTCTTGAGCTGCTAGTTGGCAGCTTCGTCTGCTGTTTGATCAGATAATATACAGTGGGTTTATCGGAGCTCATCAGAGTTTGCTGAAAAGAGCTGCTGCTGAAAATAGAGTTAAAACATTTAATATTGGGTGTTAGTGGGAGTCAACCTTACAGTTTGTCACCATGAGCAACCTGTTCAGTCGTGCAGTGCAGGGTATATGCAGTTATAC
>NW_019503740.1:0-288 GCF_002814215.2 Seriola lalandi dorsalis
CGACCACTTAAAAAAAAAAAAAAAAGCAGTGCAACTGATCTTAGCTTTTTTTTGCTGTAAACCCACAGAGAAACACAAATGATGTAAAACTATCAATTCTTGTGTCAACTTCTTACAGACCTGGACTATGTTTATGCGCAGTGCTCTGGCATTTTTGTTGCGAGCACCGTGTATTTTGCCATCTACTGTGCTGCTATGAATAACAGGCCCAGGGTTTACTCCAGAGCCATCCTACCAGGTAACAGTCTCACATAACAAGTTTTGTTCAAGCTTGTGGCACGACCACAA
>NW_019503741.1:0-358 GCF_002814215.2 Seriola lalandi dorsalis
GTGTCAGATATCCGGGCCTTGGTTTGTGGTTGTGTTTTACTGGGCTATATTTTAGGGGGCTTTTATAATCTGTACATCCACGTGAAGGAAAGGCGGAAGGCAAAATACTCTCAATACAATGCACTTCAATAAAACACCATCAGAGGCATTAACTAGAATTACCACCTCACGGTTTTATGCCTCAGCCAACCAGTCAAGTTGGAGTTTACATCGATGACTCATATCGTCACCTTCCTAAAATAATGGCCTAAGTCATGTTTTGACAAAAATGTTTTTTTTGCCTAAATCACCCCCTCATGATGCTGGCCACCTCTGGTAAAATCGCCTGAATCCTCAGTTGAGGGGAACATGCAATTCT
>NW_019503742.1:0-288 GCF_002814215.2 Seriola lalandi dorsalis
GTGTGTGTGTGTGTGTGTGTGTGTGTGTGTGTGTGTGTGTGTGTGTCTGTGTGTGTGTGTGTGGCTCAGCTGTTCTGATAGGGAGACACAAGAGGAACAAAAAAACTCAGTTGGAAACAGGAATCAGTGAGGTGCCAAGACGTGCACAACACAAGAGTGCGCGCACCTACACAGCTCAGGCTGTTTGGCCTGCTGAGTCAGGCGAGAGAACAGCTTGTCCAGTGTGTGTGTGTGTGTGTGTGTGTGTGTGTGTGTGTGTGTGTGTGTGTGTGTGTGTGTGTGTGTGTG
>NW_019503743.1:0-288 GCF_002814215.2 Seriola lalandi dorsalis
GCATACATGGATGGGAACAGTCATATCTTTTTAATTTAAATCTGTACACACTGCTGTTACTTTTCATATCACCGGGCCCAATGGTTCAGTCCTTGAGCTACGCTATCAGTTTGAGCCGCTACAGACGACAGGATCACAGAGCGGTCAGGCCGTCGCCATTTCACCTCACTGAACTACTGTCGCCGTTTCACCCGTAGCAAAAAAAAAACCAAACGCGACCACTCTCACACAGACACACACACACGCGCACACACACACACACACACACACACACACACACACACACAC
>NW_019503744.1:0-286 GCF_002814215.2 Seriola lalandi dorsalis
CTTTTTCAACCCTCTGAAACATTAACTTAACGTTTAATATTAGTGAGATTATTATTCCACCGTTGGATTCTCACTTTGTGGCGAGAAGAACCGGTGAATGTTGGGTATGAAATCCTTTGAAGGGCATTAACCCTCGAACATCTCTCTGGTTTTACTTCTGCAGGTTCCACAAAACTCTTTGCTGTTTGGATTTGGTGAAGATGAATCAGTCTGAAGCCGCCGCCGCCGCTTTGTCCGCCCTTTCTACTTTCTATGACGGCGTAACAGGCTTGTTCACCTGCAACCT
>NW_019503745.1:0-284 GCF_002814215.2 Seriola lalandi dorsalis
GACATACTATGATGATTTTATGACCTTTTATGCCTTAATATACTATGATGTATTTTTGACATTTTATGCCATAGTATACTATGACTTTTTTTTGTCATTTTATGCCATACTATACTAAGATCTTTTTGGCATTTTTATGCCTGATTATATTACTTTGTCTCATGCCTTTACATACTATGACTTTTTTATGACGTTTTATGCCATAGTATACTATGACTTTTCTTGGCATTTTTATGCCTAATTATATTACTTTGTCTCATTCCTTGACATACTATGACAATTTT
>NW_019503745.1:304-651 GCF_002814215.2 Seriola lalandi dorsalis
GCCTAATTATATTACTTTGTCTCATGCCTTTACATACTATGACTTTTTTATGACGTTTTATGCCATAGTATACTATGACGTTTTTTGACATTTTATGCCATAGTATACTATGACGTTTTTTGACATTTTATGCCATAGTATACTATGACTTTTCTTGGCATTTTTATGCCTAATTATATTACTTTGTCTCGTTCCCTGACATACTATGACGATTTTATGACCTTTTATGCCTTAATATATTATGATGTATTTTTGACATTTTATGCCATTCTATACTATGACTTTTTTTTGTCATTTTATGCCATACTATGACGTTTTTTTTTAGCATTTTTATGCTTAATTATATT
>NW_019503746.1:0-382 GCF_002814215.2 Seriola lalandi dorsalis
ATAGCAGTGATCAGCAGGAGCAGCTTGGAGTCCAGTCTTCTTCAGCTCCTCCACTAAAACCGCTAACATGGTGTTTTTCACCAGGACAGGCCTCGGTGTGAAGGTCTGCCTACACTGAGGGCAGCTGTGGATTCTCTTCTGATCCTCTTCATCCCAGAAGCTTTTAATACAGCTGATGCAGTAGCTGTGTCCACAGGGAATAGTCACCGGATCCTTCAGTAGATCCAGACAGACGGAACAAGAGAAGGTCTCCCGGTCCAGCTGAACTCCTTTCTGCGCCATGTCACCTCTCAGTGTCAACGACTGTCTGAGTTTCACTTCCTGAGAACTGAAACTAGTTTGAGCTCTGATCTGAACAACATGTGTCTCTGCAGTGAACAGG
>NW_019503747.1:0-283 GCF_002814215.2 Seriola lalandi dorsalis
AGACACACTACTCTCAATCACTAGAAAAAATATGAACACTACAAACCAATTCAAACAATACAAGCAGACAATACAGGCCACCTCACCTGGACTAACTGCATGGTTTCAAAGAGGCTCACACAGGCCACACCCCCCACTTAAAAACACTTCCTCTTCCTGGATTTCTTCCTTGCTTCTCCTAAGAGTCTATCTATCCTAAGTGCTCCCCCTGCTGGGCCCCCAGCTACCATTACTCCTTCTCATCCAGATCCACTGACTGGATCTTGCTGCCTCATCTGACATG
>NW_019503749.1:0-282 GCF_002814215.2 Seriola lalandi dorsalis
GACCATAATGTGTGAACGTGAGTGAGAAGTTGTGGCCAAATACAGAAGACAGGGTTGACTGGCACTCGGCTGTATTTTTATATCTGTAGCTGCCTGGTACAAGTATGTACAGTCAATATGAGCAGTTTTGTATTGCATCACTTACACACACACAAATTACTTGTTTTGCATTTTGTGCAGAGCAAAGCAGGACAATCCACACAACACTGTAAAGAAGTGACCTTTTTGTTGTATCTAATCTACAGTGATATATATACATATATATATATATATATATATATA
>NW_019503750.1:0-338 GCF_002814215.2 Seriola lalandi dorsalis
CTACCCCTCTATCTATCCTATCTACCCCCCTATCTATCCTATCTACCCCTCTATCTATCCTATCTACCCCCCTATCTATCCTATCTACCCTGCCACCCCATCTATCTAAGTGGTGATTCGGCTGATCTGGTTGGCTAGGCGGGTGTTCCCATCGTCCTCCACCGGTCCCCAAGGCCCGAAGGCCGGTGGAGGAGGACGGGGTGCCCCCGGCGGACTTCCACCCATCCATGTGCCGGTAGCTGCGCTCCCCAGCTACAAATAAATAACCAGTTTGAGGTCCTATATACAACCTCGGTTCAGCGAAATCCGTGACGTCATCATGAGCAAATAATGACCAA
>NW_019503751.1:0-281 GCF_002814215.2 Seriola lalandi dorsalis
AAACAATTATTGCCAATGAATGGGTAAACACATCAGGCTGTAAGTCTGGCTGTTGTGGGCCTTGACCATCACCACGTTTTTACACCAACTCAGATTCCAAATATTAAAATAATAAGACATATTTTAATTAGATCAGATGACAGACAAAATACACAACTGAGGGATCTAAGCCTCTTTAACACCTACCTGGTCCCTGAAGAGCAGTTTAACGCTCATGTAAAGCTGCATGGCAACAGGCATAAATATATCAGCCTAAACTTGTCAAAAAGTAAAAATAATCT
>NW_019503753.1:0-280 GCF_002814215.2 Seriola lalandi dorsalis
AGCCATCTTTTTCTTTGCATTCTCTTGCTCCATGTAGACGTGCACAGTGTGTGTGTGTGTGTGTGTGTGTGTGTGTGAATAGGCACATGCATTTTGGGAGTGGTGTTCCCTTGGTTGTTCCCAGTGCTGAATTTCTCTCTCTCTCTCTCTCTCTCTCTCTCTCTCTCTCTCTCTCTCTCCTGGGAATGCTTTAACTAACTCAATTATTCATGTTTTCATATTAATGTGGGGGATCTGTGCTGTCACTGTGTAAGTGGAAAAAAGAGGATTTCTCCTCATC
>NW_019503754.1:0-471 GCF_002814215.2 Seriola lalandi dorsalis
GACAAGTAACAACAAAAGGACTGATTAACACTAAGGTGTGAATCCTGGCCTGTCTGTGCCATGCATGAACACACACACACACACACAACCTCCCTTCCTCTGTCCCTCTCTAGATATGAGTCATAAACTACAACCCACATTCCAATCCTGGGTAGTGACCAGCAGAACTCTCTTCACAGACTCAGATCAAAGGATGAATGTAAAATTAAATATCTAACTGTTCTGTAACTCATGAGATGTTCCTATGCAATAGTTTAACCCCAAACTTCTATCCCATAGAATGTTTGAAATGTAACATGTAGATTTTAAGACAATGTCCTTCCTGTGACCATACTGTCAGCATCCTTCACACAAGGTAACACACTACATGACATCCAGAATGTCCATATTATTATTATTACAGTCGAAGAACTGCTGTGTAATCCACATTTATAGACTATTAGCTTTGGGAAATGTTTATATTGTTGTTTG
>NW_019503756.1:0-278 GCF_002814215.2 Seriola lalandi dorsalis
GTGTGTGTGTGTGTGTGTGTGTGTGTGTGAGCTGAGTCACCTCTCTCCACTCACCTGACCCCCGGCTCTCCAGCCTGGGCCCACCCCAAACCCCAAGAGACTACTTACCTGTGTTTAAACCTAAATTATACTGCTGCTCATCTTCGTTCCTGCAAAAAAGTCATTACCAATCTTACCTGTGGTGTTTTGTGCTGCAACTGGTTCCTAACAACACCCATTTCAATAATTATTAAAAGTAATGACAAAATAATACATTTACATTTTTTTTTTGATTGAGT
>NW_019503757.1:0-277 GCF_002814215.2 Seriola lalandi dorsalis
TGTGTGTGTGTGTGTGTGTGTGTGTGTGTGTGTGTGTGTGTGTGTGTGTGTGTGTGTATGTGTTTCCCTGAGTAGTATGAACCGGTCCAGTGGAGGAAGAAGTGCTTTAACTTAAGAATAAGTACCAACACAACAACGTAAAAATACTCCATATAAATAAAAGTCATGCATTTAAAAGTAAAAGTACAGAAGTATCCATTAAATTTACTCACAGTATTAAAAGTATTAGTACTCATCATGTAGAATAATATTGTATATATATATATATATATATATA
>NW_019503758.1:0-276 GCF_002814215.2 Seriola lalandi dorsalis
CCGACACCACAGGAGGGACAGGAACAGCCGTCGACGCCGCCGGAGTACACGGAGCAGCAGCCGCCGACACCACAGGAGGGACAGGAACACCCGTCGACGCCGCCGGGGAACATGGAGCAGCGGCCACCGACACCACAGGGGGGACAGGAACAGCCGTCGACACTGCCGGGGAACATGGAGCAGCGGCCACCGACACCACAGGGGGGACAGGAATCGGCCGGATCACCGACAGGAAACGAGGAGCAAGGATCGGCCGGACCACTGACCGGGAACCAG
>NW_019503759.1:0-276 GCF_002814215.2 Seriola lalandi dorsalis
TTTTTTTTTTTTTACAGATGAGCTCACTGTATTGTCTTCTACATTGAATCCCTGGACAGTAATTAGGGAGGAGTGCATGAGGGAGTGATTTCAGACACCACCATGTACATGGTATGTGGCTAAAGTCAGTTGTGTCTAGAGACAGTTGTTAAGTGGGTGAGCAACATAAATCAGACCGCACTGTAACAAAAACCTACATAAGCAAAGTAATCAGATCGTGCTGTAAGAAAGATCCTACACATACCAAGAACATCCAATGGGAACTCAAGGCCACCA
>NW_019503760.1:0-304 GCF_002814215.2 Seriola lalandi dorsalis
CTCCTCCTCCTCCTCTCCTCCTCATCCTCCTCTCCTCCTCATCCTCCTCTCCTCCTCATCCTCCTCCTCTCCTCCTCCTCCTCCCCTCCTCTCTTCATCCTCCTCTCCTCATCCTCCTCTCCTCTCCTCATCCTCCTCTCCTCCTCTTCCTCTTCTCCTCCTCCTCTCTTCATCCTCCTCTCTTCATCCTCCTCATCCTCATCCTCCTCTTTTCCTCTCTTCATCCTCCTCCCATCCTCTCATCCTCATCCTCCTCTCCTCATCCTCCTCTCCTCTCCTCCTCCCCTCCCCTCCTCTCCTCTCC
>NW_019503761.1:0-274 GCF_002814215.2 Seriola lalandi dorsalis
TGTGTGTGTGTGTGTGTGTGTGTGTGTGTGTGTGTGTGTACCATCCACAGTTCTCTCTATATGAAGTTTAAGGTGGCAAATGGGCAAATGTGAGGCAATTCACTAATAACCAGCAGCTCTGCATCTGCAGGCAGCCGAATCCCGTACGGGTGTCATATGTAAAGTGCTTTCCACTGAGCAGAAATTACTCCCGTCTGCCCTCCTCTCTCTCTCTCTCTCTCTCTCACACACACACACACACACACACACACACACACACGTGCGCACACAGAGT
>NW_019503762.1:0-273 GCF_002814215.2 Seriola lalandi dorsalis
TGAGAAGTCTGTTCACAGTATTTGTGACCTGGAGTGTCATGATTGGCTCCAGGCTGCTGGTGATGTCAGAAACCTGCAGGTGTGTCCAGGTGTTACACTTTAAACGTACCCAGTTCTTACAAATAATACTTTGAGTATCATTCATTATTATCATTATTTTAAACATTCAAATACAACATTATGAATCAAAGTGTCACATTATAATGGAAAGCTCAGTGTTGTCTTTGTTGGGGTTCAGTCACTCTCACACAGACAGAAGCAGCAGATATTATT
>NW_019503763.1:0-273 GCF_002814215.2 Seriola lalandi dorsalis
CAAACCAAGCTTTTTCTAGATGCTGCTCTATGTTGTTCACTTCAAACCTCGAAGAGGGAGCATGCTCAAATGACAGAGCAGATAAATAAGAGGGTGTTGTCTGCATAGCGGGTAACCTCAGCTGAAGTGCATAATAGTCCAACTAGAGAGCAATATTTAATTTGCTGAATGTCAAATGGATTTATAAATCATGTGGCCCACGGTCATACTGCCTTTGTGACCCATTTCATTGTGCATTTCTTAATCAATATTTTATTTAATTATATTTAATCC
>NW_019503764.1:0-273 GCF_002814215.2 Seriola lalandi dorsalis
CACACACACACACACACACACTGTCCTCCTCCTTCTTCTTCTGTCCTGAATATACGCAGTGTTTGTGTGTGTGAGTGTAAACGAGGACGGAGGATGTGTGTTAGTTTTGTCAGCACTACTCGTGGCACCGTGGCACTATTCAAATGCTAATGCAGAATTCCCATTCCTCACAGGATTAGCCTGCGCTCCTGTTTACCTAGCACGACTACTTCCTGTACAAAGGAGTGGTACTCCTGTTTGCACACACAACACACACACACACACACACACACA
>NW_019503765.1:0-273 GCF_002814215.2 Seriola lalandi dorsalis
GTGTGTGTGTGTGTGTGTGTGTGTGTAATTGTGGGTAATTTTGTCTGTGTGCTGTGATGATGCTCACTAAAATGAAGAATTCAAGAGTGTCTGGTGACCTTGAATCTCCCAGTGTCTTTCTAGGAACTGTCTTGTTATTGCCTATCTTCCTCTGTGGTGGTGTTCTCATTTTGACACATGTTCTTCTTTTGGAGTATTAAAGAGAAATACTTCCTGTATTTCTTCGAGCCAACTTGCTGTGTAATGTAATGTAAATTATGTTTTTAGATAAAT
>NW_019503766.1:0-272 GCF_002814215.2 Seriola lalandi dorsalis
GGCAGACAGAGATGATGCACATCCTCCTCTGTGGTTTATCTGACACACACACACACACACACACACACACACATTTTTTTTATCCCCTTAGTTTTGCTTTTATCTGTTGGGTTCTGTTGTTGCTGTTGTCCATTTGTCCTTTCCTACACTGTCTCTCTAGCGTTGTATCTCGTCCTCCTTTCAGTCAATGCTGATCCCGGCATGTTGTAGTGTGAGTGTGTGTGTGTGTGTGTGTGTGTGTGTGTGTGTGTGTGTGTGTGTGTGTGTGTGTG
>NW_019503767.1:0-269 GCF_002814215.2 Seriola lalandi dorsalis
TTGGAATCGGGTCTTCAGTGTCACTGCAATGAGTAAAACTGTTGGTGGCGTTATGGTATTTTTACACTGTACTTGACAATTGTTTCTCTCTTTCATCCCAGAACGGGCGTTTAGGAGATGCAGATATAGAACGACTGAAACTGACTGATTCATACATAAACGGCACACAGGTATGTGTTTGTGTGTTATTTTTCTTATATTTATGCAGTAATTGATATTTATGCCATTTTTAAAATTTGTATTGTGTCTCTGCTACAGTACAGGATGGT
>NW_019503768.1:0-338 GCF_002814215.2 Seriola lalandi dorsalis
GGAGAGGGGGCAGCACTGACAGGGATAGGCAGAGGCTCAACAAACTGATCCGGAAAGCGAGCTCTGTCCTGGGCTGCCCCCTAGACTCCATTGAGGAAGTAGGTGACAGGAGGATGTTAGCTAAGCTGACATCCATCATGAAAAATACCTCTCACCCTCTGCATGACACTGTAGGGTCTCTGAGCAGCTTCTTCAGCAGCAGACTTTTACATCCTCGCTGTAAGAAGGAGAGGTTCCGCAGGTCCTTCATTCCAGCAGCTGTCAGACTCCACAACTCCTGCTCTTCCTGACCATGTGCAAACTGGCACTTTTTCATGTACATATCGTGTGTATTGTGT
>NW_019503769.1:0-438 GCF_002814215.2 Seriola lalandi dorsalis
ACACACACACACACACACACACACACACACTAGTACACACAACATCCTGCAAGTACACCTCCTCACAGCAAACTTAATACATGTAATTCTACGCGCGCACACTTTTTTTGACCACCCTCGCTTTCACAAAAACAATGTCCTAAACGTACACTCACATTCTCTCATGCACGCTTTCACACACATCACGCACACACACATGCACACACACACACACACACACACACACACACACACACCCCACAGACACACACAGAGCAGAAGAAAGTAGGTCAGGTGGGCTTTAAGCAAGGGGAGTTTGGTCATTTCCCCCCTTTTTGGGCCTAAGTGGTCTTTAGTGGTGGAAACTGGTCTTAGCTCAGTTAGTTCAGCATCAGGTCATCATTGATCCTGAGCTGCAGATCCTCAGGAAGTTCACGAGTCTTTGCAGAGTTTATTTTC
>NW_019503772.1:0-267 GCF_002814215.2 Seriola lalandi dorsalis
CGTTTAACATAATTTCCATTTAGTACAGCTCATGTTCAGAGTATTGTTAAATTGTCTGTGTGTTTTATGATAATGAAAGGTTGGTTTATTGTTTGAAAAATGTAGTGTCATCTAGCAGTATGCAGTGTCTAACTCCGACCAGCAGGACGAGCGCGTTCGCTACACTGTGTTCAGGGACAATAGAAGTCTCGCGTGAACACGTTCAGAGAACGAGAACACACACTTGAGTGTGAAATTACTGTGTGTGTGTGTGGCGAACGATGTTGG
>NW_019503773.1:0-291 GCF_002814215.2 Seriola lalandi dorsalis
GGGGGCAAGAGCACAGCCTAATCCGGCGGGGGAGAGTTTAGCTCAAAAAGGCTTCTCTCCTTGACTCTGCCTCTTTCAAAATGGCCGCCACTTTTTCCAACTGTTTAGGGGAGTTTGTTTGCTGAATCTGCTAGTGTGTTTTGTCAGAGTTGATGATGGTGTTGTTTGTGGTAGCATAGGCAAGATAAAGAAAATGGTGGTGTGAGGAGCAGTGATGGCTGGCATTAGGGGAGTGACTCTGGGACGCCAGTGATCACTGTCTAGCCTCCTGGAGGTGTTGTGGGACCAACT
>NW_019503774.1:0-266 GCF_002814215.2 Seriola lalandi dorsalis
TCTGCTGTGACAATCACTTTTCCTGTTACTTAACTCCTAATAAAAGGCAGTTTAATAATAGTGTTCATAATAACAATATAATAATAATCATTATATTATTATTATTATTATTATTATTATTATTGGTAAATGTTCAAAATACTTTTTTCTTTTTTTTCATTTTCATGTTTTCATACTTAATATTTCTGTAAATTCTATATATATAGTAACAATAATGCACCTTTCAGCATTGTATATTCATTGCTTATAATTATTAATATGAAAAG
>NW_019503775.1:0-265 GCF_002814215.2 Seriola lalandi dorsalis
GTGCGTGCGCGTGCGTGCGTGCGTGCGTGTGTGTGTGTGTGTGTGTATGTGTAGTGTGTGTGTGTGTGTGTTTGTGTTTGTGTGTGTGGGTGCATGTGGGAGTTGCTGAGATATCACATGAAAATCCATCCTCCTCCTCACTCTCTCTTCTCCCTGTACTTGTAGCCCTCACCCCCCCACCCAGCCTGCTCTTTATCAGTGTCTGCTGGACATGTTTACCGCTGCTCTGCCAGGCCGCGGCTGTGGCCGACCACTGCTCCACCAC
>NW_019503776.1:0-301 GCF_002814215.2 Seriola lalandi dorsalis
TGATGTTACAGAGTCCACCTCAGTGGACGTGCTGCTGACAAACCTCATCAGGGGGAAACTGCTTCCCTCTGCTTGCCTCTGGATAACCACACGACCTGCAGCAGCCAATCAGATCCCTCCTCAGTGTGTTGACGTGGTGACAGAGGTCAGAGGGTTCACTGACCCACAGAAGGAGGAGTACTTCAGGAAGAGGTTCAGAGATGAGGAGCAGGCCAGCAGGATCATCTCCCACATCAAGACATCACGAAGCCTCCACATCATGTGCCACATCCCAGTCTTCTGCTGGATCACTGCTACAGTT
>NW_019503777.1:0-261 GCF_002814215.2 Seriola lalandi dorsalis
GACAATGACCACGTCATCTCTGACCATGTTAATTCAGACAGTGACAATGCCTCTGAATGTTCTTCCTTCAGCTGCTCAAAGTGCTACAGCTTTGTGCCACAGGTTAAAGAAAACTTAAAGCACCGGCGCTCCAGAGTTCGCCGCACTGAGTACTGACAGTAAGTAGGCTCAGGGTACCCTACACTCTTCCAGATGGACACAATGGGTTTGTCAGCAGCAGCAGCAGCAAACTAAATTCTGAATCAAATCAGATACAAGTTT
>NW_019503778.1:0-260 GCF_002814215.2 Seriola lalandi dorsalis
GCTTTCCCTAAAATAAGTTTGCATGATAAATCAAACTAATAAAGATAATGATAATAATAATAATAATAATAATGATAATTTGATACAGACAAAGGATTGTGGCAATGAAAAATGAAAAATAAATGATCAAATAAAACAAGCACACAAGCATACACATGCACACGGACATGCATGCACACTCACTCTGTCTCTCTCACACACACACACACACACGCACACACACACACACACACACACACACACACACACACACACACACA
>NW_019503779.1:0-491 GCF_002814215.2 Seriola lalandi dorsalis
GTGATAACGGGACACGGCCTCCAGGAGAATCCACCTAGATCCCGCGTCTCCAGGGTTACCACGGCAACCACAACCACCTGGGTTCCAGCCGAGGGTCTTCAGCTACAGCGCAACTCACAGTAGGCTGGTCTTAACACTCTGCTCATGACTGGGTTGATGTCATTTATTTAAGGTAAACACAAGAAACTTGTGCTACAGACTCATTCCCAGACTCAGTGAATAGCTCCCTAAGCTTAACATGTCCTATGACCCCCCCCCCCCACTCTCCAACACCACACCATTCAACTCACCTAAAACAAGCAACCTCACCTAAACAGCCAAAGACACACTACTCTCAATCACTAGAAAAAATATGAACACTACAAACCAATTCAAACAATACAAGCAGACAATACAGGCCACCTCACCTGGACTAACTGCATGGTTTCAAAGAGGCTCACACAGGCCACACCCCCCACTTAAAAACACTTCCTCTTCCTGGATTTCTTCCT
>NW_019503780.1:0-260 GCF_002814215.2 Seriola lalandi dorsalis
ACTGTACCTTTATACAACCTTATAAATCATCTATCTATAGATCATTTGTGAGAACTGACATGTCACTGAAATCTGCTTCTGTAGATACAAAAGAGGCATTATATCACTTGCTTTTATATTACTGTAGATTTCTGTGACATGTATGTATTTCTGTGTCAATATAGAAAGATAAATATAATGGTGAAGCTCTGACATGTCTGTTGACAATGTGCTATAATTCACTCGAACCTCTCACAAACAGTCAAACAGATTTGATATCT
>NW_019503781.1:0-260 GCF_002814215.2 Seriola lalandi dorsalis
TGTGTGTGTGTGTGTGTGTGTGTGTGTGTGTGTGTGTGTGTGTGTGTGTGTGTGTGTGTGTGTGTGTTGCTTTAGCTTAACGTTTGCATTGTGAGCTGCTGTTGTGACACACCGTCAGCAAACAGCTTGGACACAGGCCACCCAGAGAGAACTGGACACTCTGCTGTTTGTCACCCACTCCCTCCCTCCCTCCTTCCTTCCTTCCCTCTCTCTCTCTCTCCCTCTGCTCTGTCCATCTGGCAGGGAGAAAGAGAGAAATG
>NW_019503782.1:0-258 GCF_002814215.2 Seriola lalandi dorsalis
CACCACACACACACACACACACACACACGCACACACCTTTTTGTCTGTGTCAGTTGTTTCCAAATTAAATCATAGTAGAAAATATTTTACTGAGTCTGTAACGACTTTCTGCAGAGATCTAAACAAAGTGTGTGTGTGTGTGTGTTGCAGCGGAAGTTTGACCATTAATATATATGAATATTCATACATAGTTTTGTGTGTGTGTGTGTGTGTGTGTGTGTGTGTGTGTGTGTGTGTGTGTGTGTGTGTGTGTGTGTG
>NW_019503783.1:0-1286 GCF_002814215.2 Seriola lalandi dorsalis
CGGAACTTTGAAAGTTTCCTGATCCAGCAGTTGTGCAGCTTGTATGGTGTGGTAAAATCACGCACTACCCCGTACCATCCTGAGGGGAATGGTCAGTGCGAGCGGTTTAACCGCACACTCCACAATTTGCTGCGTACCTTGCCTGTCTCTCGAAAAAGGGATTGGAATGCGTGTCTACCCCAGGTGGCTTACTGCTACAACACAACTCCCCACCAGGCTACAGGGGAATCTCCCTTTTTCTTGATGTTTGGTCAGGAACCACGCCTACCAATCGACTTCCTGTTGGGGAGAGTCGAGAGTCCTGTTGGTGGGTCGGTTTGTGAGTGGGTTCAAGAACATCAAGCTCGATTGCAGGTAGCCTTTGAAGGGGCACGGGAACGTCTGCAGCAGGCTGCAGATCGTCGGAGCCGAAACCACGACCAGCGTGTCACTGCTTTGCCGCTGAGCGATGGGCAGTTGGTTTTCTTGCGTGACTTTAGTGCAAGGGGCCCCCATAAGACCCGAGACCGTTGTCATTCCAGGAAGTATCGAGTGCTGAGGGCGCCCAAGCAAGGTGGCTCAGTGTACACTATTGCACCAGTAGACAATCCAACTCAGGTGAGGCAGGTCCACCGCACTATGTTGAAGGCTGTGATTAGTGTAGACTCACCTGGTCCCACCTTGTCCCAGAACTCCCCACCTGTGGAAGAGCCACCCTCTGAGGGGGATTGCTCATTTGACCATGACTTGCTGATTCTTGGGCAGCAACCTGTTGTGGTTATTCCAGCCATGCCCTCCCCTATCCCTACCACAGCAGGCGAACTTGCAGCCCAAGTGCCTGTGCCAACTTCTGCCTCCGATTGTTCACAGGAGGGGCCGTTAACAGTCCCACCCCTTGAAGCATCAACTTCACAGGCTGCTTCACCTGCCTCTGGCCCTGGCTCCAGTCCCTTGGCCCTGCGCCGTACCGCACGGTCCACGGCGGGCCATCATTCCAATGTACATCATCTCCCCCGGCCCACTAGAGAGGTTCCAGTTGTAAATGCGTCAGTGTCTAATGCTGTTGCTGCTCTGTTTAGGCCCTGGAGCTAGTGTGTTTGTCTCCGTCCATCGTCGGGACGACGATGCAGAAAGGGGGGGTAGAATGTGGCAGCATAGTCTATGCACTGCACCTAATGTGCCTTGAACGCACCTTGATGGCCTGATAGCCTATCCGTGAGCAGGGGCCAGTATTTAAGACGGCCCTCTCCCCTGCTCTTTCGCTTCCCAATTCACTTCCGGTAGCAGGCCGGCTTCCTTTTTACCAC
>NW_019503784.1:0-257 GCF_002814215.2 Seriola lalandi dorsalis
GCGCACCGGGGAAAGTTTTGGGGCCGTTTATTGAAGGTTTGGGGTCAGTCTGAGGAGTTTGAGGACGCGGCGCAGAAACACGTCAGCTGGAATAAAAACTGTCTCTTTATTATCTGCTAAGTCCAGTTCGCAGCTGCTGCGTTTCTCCGCACAACGAACCAGAGGAAATGTCCTTCCGCTGAACAAACAGCGCTATCAGTCTATCTCTCTCTCTCTCTCTCTCCCTCCCTCCCTCCCTCTCTCTCTCTCTCTCTCTC
>NW_019503785.1:0-321 GCF_002814215.2 Seriola lalandi dorsalis
GTCCAAGTGGATATCTGGGCTTGTTGGACTGTGTGTGTGTGTGTGTGTGTGTGTGTGTGTGTGTGTGTGTGTGTGTGTCTGTGTGTTTCTTGGCTGAGGATCTAGACAGGATGAGCATAATGCTAAGCCTTTAGGAATCAGGAAGATAGTTCCCGGGATGCCTGGAATTCCTTCCGGAAACCTTGATGTCTGACATAGAGGGTGAATTAGAGTCCAGCGTGTGTGTGTGTGTGTGTGTGTGTGTGTGTGTGTGTGTGTGTGTGTGTGTGTGTGTGAAACAGTGAGTGAAAGTGAGAGCTACAGCTACTATCTTCCCCTATC
>NW_019503786.1:0-452 GCF_002814215.2 Seriola lalandi dorsalis
CATGTCAGATGAGGCAGCAAGATCCAGTCAGTGGATTTGGATGAGAAGGAGTAATGGTAGCTGGGGGCCCAGCAGGGGGAGCACTTAGGATAGACAGACTCTTAGGAGAAGCAAGGAAGAAATCCAGGAAGAGGAAGTGTTTTTAAGTGGGGGTGTGGCCTGTGTGAGCCTCTTTGAGACCATGTGGTTAGTCCAGGTGAGGTGGCCTGTATTGTTTGCTTGTATTGAATTGGTTTGTAGTGTGTCTTTGGCTGTTTAGGTGAGTTTGATTGTTTGTTTGTTTGTTAGTTTGTTGTCTTGGAGAGTGGGGGAGTAGGGGGGGGGGGTAGAGCACAGCCTAATCCGGCGGGGGAGAGTTTAGCTCAAAAAGGCATCTCTCCTTGACTCTACCTCCCTCATTCAAAATGGCCGCCACTTTCTCCAACTGTTTAGGGGAGTTTGTTTGCTGAATC
>NW_019503787.1:0-254 GCF_002814215.2 Seriola lalandi dorsalis
TTTTCATGTAGCTGGGTTTCAAATCTTTTAGGTGTGATTCTTCAGATCATGTTGCTTAATTGTGTGAAGCTTTGGAAGTCAGAGAACACAGACCTTATCTCTTGCTGTGAGGAAGCGAGGGTCGTCCTGGAAGGCGTCCTTCACCAGCTTACTGAAGCGGTTAAACAAAGTCAACAGTTGTTCCACGTATTTCTCAGAGTCCTAGACATACACACACACACACACGCACACACACACACACACACACACACACA
>NW_019503788.1:0-252 GCF_002814215.2 Seriola lalandi dorsalis
TGTGTGTGTGTGTGTGTGTGTGTGTGTTTTTTCTGAGAATACTGATTCCTGCCCTTCATGCTTCTCTTCTATTCCTCACTCATAAGGCTGAGGAAGAAGAGATAAAAAGACAAAGGCAGAAAGTAGAAAAAGCAAAAGAGTGAGCCAGGACAAGGAGACCGGAGTCCACGAGTTGTAAAGACCCCCAGAGAGACTGGGGGAGAGTCTGGCTGAGAGACAGGGCCTGGGGTTTGACCAAAAAAAAAAAAAAAA
>NW_019503789.1:0-332 GCF_002814215.2 Seriola lalandi dorsalis
TTTTTTTTTGTTCCCAGTCAGAAATCATCCCTGTCTTTATTGTCAGGCTGCTGAAAGAGGAGGCATTGTGTGTGTGGTGGTGTGTGAATGTGCAGACAATCTGCGGTTTGTGAAGTGTGTGTTCGTGTACGTGCCGCACGTGTGTGTGAGTGTTTGGCGTTTTCTTTTGCAAATGGTAGCCATCTTTTTTTTTTTTTTTTCATTTTCTGTCTCTCCAGCCTCTCATGTCTGCTCTGTCTTTTTCATCCCCTACAGTATCAACACACACACACACACACACACACACACACCACTTACCCTCCCACTGAATGACAAGCTCTAATGGCATTTAA
>NW_019503790.1:0-250 GCF_002814215.2 Seriola lalandi dorsalis
CCTCCCACTCTGCCCTCAGGTGGCTGCACCTGTAAAAAAAAACAGCAGACACAGGTAAGACCAAAACGTCACACTGAGAGAACAGAAAAAACATTTCACACAGTGTTTCATGAACAGTAGAGAGACTTTAATGATGTTTGTTCAAATTCTTGTTCTGGTCACGAATCTTTCTTCATAAACTAAAGATGCAAAACAAAAGAGGAATTTCTGACATAAAAAAAAAAAAAAAAAAAATAAAAATTCAACCCCC
>NW_019503791.1:0-248 GCF_002814215.2 Seriola lalandi dorsalis
AAAAAACTCTCCTTGGCAGACAACCAAGAGGAACTTTTCTTTTAGTGTTATTGTGCCAACTCTGTCAAACTATCTCAGTGGATGAAAGGTCCAATGAGGAGGTGTAATAATGTTGATTAATATTCCCCAAATTCATTAGCAAGCTAATATTTTACAGTGTTCTGACACACACACAAACACATGCGTCTGCACATATACACCTGCATGTTCACCCACACCGTTCACACACGACTCGCCCCCCCCCCCGT
>NW_019503792.1:0-247 GCF_002814215.2 Seriola lalandi dorsalis
ACATGTAATTGCTGTGCAAAGATATTTAAATACTAGTAAAGTCCTAAAGGTTCAAAATAGTACAGACGCACAAAATAAAAGCAGAAACAAACCCTCTGCTGCTTCACACAGAAATCAAACTTCGACCCATAAAAGTGGTAAAGTATCAGAATTATGCAGCTAACCCTGTCAGTGTTATATTACTGCCTGTTATATATATATTATTATTATTATTATTATTACTGCTGCATTAACATGTAAGAAGCAT
>NW_019503793.1:0-496 GCF_002814215.2 Seriola lalandi dorsalis
TGATCCTGTTCAACACCTGCTGCTAAACCTGCTCAAATCTACTATAACTAATAATGATAATTATTAATGTCATTAGCTGTCATTACTACTTTATCAGTAGGAGCACTACAGTTGCCATTACATTACTATTGCTGTTACTGTCGCTATAACTATTAATAATATTCCTATCATTGCAGGTTCTTCATCTTTTCCCCTCTCTCTCTCTCTCTCTCTCTCTCTCTCTCTCTCTCTCTCTCTCTCTCTCTCTCTCTCCCTCTCTCTCCAACCCAACCGGTCGAGGCAGATGGCCCCGCCCACCCTGAGTCCGGTTCTGCTCGAGGTTTCTGCCTCTTAAGAGGAAGTCTTTCCTTTCCACTGTCGCCTAGTGCTGCTCTTGGTGAGAATTGTTGGGTCTCTGTAAATAATATTAAAAAGAGAAGGTCCAGACCTGCTCTATTTGGAAAGTGACTTAAAATTAAATAAATTATGTTGTGAATTGGCGCTATACAAATAAAAC
>NW_019503795.1:0-244 GCF_002814215.2 Seriola lalandi dorsalis
CAAATGCTAGCATGCTAACAGGCTGAACGTAAGAGGTGAACATGGGAAACATTACACCTGGTAAAGATAGCAGCTTCACAGAGCTGTTAGCTTGGCTGTAGACTCTTTGTTTTCTAGCCGTCCATCGTGAGTCCGACAGTGTCATGGGAGTTTTGCTTCAGTCTTTACCTAATATGACCGACAGCCCTGCTACTGCAGCTGACCATCCTTCCCAATGCATGCGAGCACACACACACACACACAC
>NW_019503796.1:0-243 GCF_002814215.2 Seriola lalandi dorsalis
GTGTGTGTGTGTGTGTGTGTGTGTGTGTGTGTGTGTGTGTGTGTGTGTGTGTGCGCGTGTGTGTTTGTGTCCATGTGTGTGGAAGTATGACTCTATGAGAGAGAGACAGAGAGAGATGGAGGGAGGGAGAGAGAGCACAAAATTATAAGAGGGAAATGAGGGCACTGGGTGTATTAGCTGCTAAGATAACACTGAGGTTGAAGGGTTATAAGTGTGTGTGTGTGTGTGTGTGTGTGTGTGTGT
>NW_019503798.1:0-241 GCF_002814215.2 Seriola lalandi dorsalis
GTGCGTGTGTTTTGTGAGATGTGAGGAGTAAAGTGAATAATGTGTGAATGACTCATCCTCCTCTTTTTCTGTGTGTTAGAAACACACACACACACACACACACACACACCAGGATAAAAGGGTACGGACGATCGACAGGGAAGAAGACAGGGTCGAGAGAGAGAGAGAGAGTCCATTCATGCATGCTTTATGTTCTCTCTCTCTCTCTCTCTCTCTCTCTCTCTCTCTCTCTCTCTCTCAT
>NW_019503799.1:0-234 GCF_002814215.2 Seriola lalandi dorsalis
TTTTAAAAAAAAAAAAAAAAAAAAAGTAGTGAGATGTAATAGCAATAGACTTTATAGGATTATAATGGATTTGGTGCATTCAGTACCCACAAGATTGTTCCAAATTGCGCCATGGAGAGCATTGGCTTCGTTTTGCACGGCTGAAACATTAGTCCAGTATATTGGAGCAGGTCTTATTTACTGATCTCAGATATCCCTTTCTGTCATATGTGGGGAGTTTATTGGAAGGAGAGA
>NW_019503800.1:0-234 GCF_002814215.2 Seriola lalandi dorsalis
GTGCGTGCGCATTTGCACTGTGATCTCTTTAATCCTGATTCTCCCATGCCCTTCAAGCCCCAATCAAGGTTGTCATTAATGAGCATTTTCTTTCGCCCCGCATCGCCCTGCTCCGTCTCTCTCTCTAAACCTTTCCTAATTAACAACAAGCACTGCTGCTTACTAATGATGACCGAACGTGTGTTAGTGTGTGTGTGTGTGTGTGTGTGTGTGTGTGTGTGTGTGTGTGTGTGT
>NW_019503801.1:0-233 GCF_002814215.2 Seriola lalandi dorsalis
TGTGTGTGTGTGTGTGTGTGTGTGTGTGTGTGTCTTGTCTCATCTCCCCCTCTGGCTCAGATGATGGCTGTAACTGATGATGACTCAGACTCTATACCCCACCCCTCCTTCCCCTCATCCTTCTGTCCTTACTCCTCTCCCTCCTCCCCTCTCTCTCCTCTCCTTCCTCTTTTTTTCCCCAACCTTTCCTCCCCCTCTCTCTCTCTCTCTCTCTCTCTCTCTCTCTCTCTCTC
>NW_019503802.1:0-231 GCF_002814215.2 Seriola lalandi dorsalis
GTGTGTGTGTGTGTGTGTGTGGAAGCGTGTATTTGGTTTCTGTGTGTATTTCATCATAAGTGTGTAAATGTGTGTTCTGTATATGTCTGACATGTATCCATTCAACCAGTCTGTCTGTGTATGTGTATGTAGTGGCATTCGTCTGCCATATTGTATTTGTTGAACCTTTTGTGTGTTTGCGCGCGCGTGTGTGTGTGTGTGTGTGTGTGTGTGTGTGTGTGTGTGTGTGTG
>NW_019503803.1:0-512 GCF_002814215.2 Seriola lalandi dorsalis
AAGCACAGCGAGGCCAGCGAGTGTGACGTAGTTGCCCGAGAGGATGTAAGCCGCGTCCCACGCGCACTCGCATATTTAGACTGAGGAGGAGAGAGAAACGACAAGTCGCGTATTAGACAGACGGAGCGGGTTGAAGAAAATACCGTAGATAGAGATGGCAGCTGCAGAAAAGCCCGTACTTGTGGTCAAAATAGGGGCCCGAAGTTCGGTGTGGAAATATTTCGGGTTCAAACCGAACGATAAAGGCGAGCCACTGAACCCAGAGGCACCGCAGTGCAAGCGGTGCTACAAAGTGTGTCTCGCAGAAGGAGCCAACACTTCAAACCTGTCGAAACATTTAAAGGACAACCATGCGAACTTGTTCCGAGACTTCAGTCAAGAACGACAGGTGATAATGTTGTTCACCTGTTCACTGCACTGTAATGTCAATGAAAGAAGCACAAAGCCCCTCCCAGCCCAGTAGTAAACCTACAGTAGCCTGCAAACAGAGAGCTAAAACATGTCCATGGTTA
>NW_019503804.1:0-229 GCF_002814215.2 Seriola lalandi dorsalis
GATTCATGTAATGAAAGTAGTTTATTTGCTGTAATGGAGGCGAGGCTCAGCGTATTGGAAGCACACCTCCTCTTCCCTGCAGTTCCTGAGCAGCAAGGAAACCAACGCAGCTCAGTGGACTGTCTGTAACAAGAGGTGTAAGCCCTAAGCCCCTGGTCTGTATCCCTCTGTTTCGGACCAGCCAAAAAAGTAGAAATATCCAAAAAAAGTTTTTATACTTGGCCCGAGA
>NW_019503805.1:0-226 GCF_002814215.2 Seriola lalandi dorsalis
ACACACACACACACACACACACACACACACA
Source organism: Seriola lalandi dorsalis (assembly GCF_002814215.2). Lineage (NCBI taxonomy): Eukaryota > Metazoa > Chordata > Actinopteri > Carangiformes > Carangidae > Seriola > Seriola lalandi. The sequence goes on from NW_019503805.1 coordinate 32, forward strand.
CACACACACACACACACACACACACAGCATCACATAATCATTTAATAATCATTGTCTCAAGCAGATACACATGGGCCCACAATTGCAAACACATATATGGAGAGACACATATGGCCTTGCATACACACACACACACACACACAGACAAACACACAATGAATTAACACTAATGTACCCTGCGACAAAAGCCTTTAG
>NW_019503806.1:0-308 GCF_002814215.2 Seriola lalandi dorsalis
GGGATAGGTTGATAACCCCCCCCCCCCCCCTTTTTTTTTATAACCCCAAAACAGGGGGTCCCGGCGAATTTGATCCTTGTTGTTGTTTTTTTTTTTTTTTTTTTGGATAACCCATTTGTTTATCTCTGCACCGTGACGCACTTTGCCTTCAAATCGACGTTTTATTTTTTTTATTTTTATTTTTTTTTTTTTATGAATGGGCTGTTTAATAGATGCTCTGTGCACCAGGAAATGAAACGCATGACGCAAAGGTAGGGTGCCTTCAGGAATTACTAATGTACATGTTTTTTGGTTTTTTTTTTTTTTTT
>NW_019503807.1:0-223 GCF_002814215.2 Seriola lalandi dorsalis
ACCCCACCCCCACACCAGAGAAACACCCAAATCACTGCTGTACTCCTGGTGGAGGACGGACTGTGTGTCTTTGAAATAACAGCTCTGCAGATGGCTCAGGAGTTTCTGACCGTTCACCACATGGCAGCCACAGCATGAGCCGGGAATAGGCTCTGTGTGTGTTTGACTAAGTGTGTGTGTTTGACTAAGTGTGTGTGTGTGTGTGTGTGTGTGTGTGTGTGTG
>NW_019503809.1:0-220 GCF_002814215.2 Seriola lalandi dorsalis
CGGGTGGCTGTCATGGCGAGGAGGCGGCCGAGCGTGTCGGGTCGGGCTCCGCCTCACATTTATTATTTCCTCATGTCATCTGTTAAAATAACTGGTCAGAACCAATTACAGCGGCTCTGACTCTGAAGTGGCTCCGCGACAGGCGGCGCCGCCGCCGCCGCCGCCGCTGACGATGAACATGATGAGGCCTCCCTGTCCTGCTCTCTGCCAGGAGTGAATC
>NW_019503810.1:0-217 GCF_002814215.2 Seriola lalandi dorsalis
TGAAAGAAAAAGTCTTTACATTAAACTCCAAGCAGCCAAACGGAGCCAAAAACAAAAAAATAGCTAGTATGAAAAACATGGTATCCAAATTACACACGGAGGAGGAAATCAGATTGTGAGAAGCTGATAGGAGCCACAGGGAAAAACAAGCGGACCGGTTCTCGATGTCGGGGAGGAACTCACATGACAGCACCAGAGGAACTTTGGGTCTTTCATG
>NW_019503811.1:0-216 GCF_002814215.2 Seriola lalandi dorsalis
TGTGTGTGTGTGTGTGTGTGTGTGTGTGTGTGTGTGTGTGTGTGTGTGTGTGTGTGTGTGTGTGTGTTTGTAGCCGTATGGGGGCTACAGGCCTCATTAGTCTCAGTATTGGCCTTTCTTTAACAAGCTCCTCATAAATACTGCAGTGTGTGTGTGTGTGTGTGTGTGTGTGTGTGTGTGTGTGTGTGTGTGTGTGTGTGTGTGTGTGTGTGTGTG
>NW_019503812.1:0-208 GCF_002814215.2 Seriola lalandi dorsalis
GCCCATCAAATCAAGTATGAACATGGACCTTCACACACACACACAAACACACACACACACACACACATATATATACAGACGCTTCAATGTCAACATGTTGAGGAAAATTTAAATTATTTTTCCTCCTCTCAAGCTCACGATACACACACACACACACACACACACACACACACACACACACACACACACACACACACACACACACACA
>NW_019503813.1:0-387 GCF_002814215.2 Seriola lalandi dorsalis
GGGAGCCACAGACCGGGAGCCACAGACCGGGAGCCACAGGAGGTACAGACCAGGAGCTACAGGAGGTACAGACTGGGAGCCACAGACCGGGAGCCACAGACCGGGAGCCACAGGAGGTACAGACCAGGAGCTACAGGAGGTACAGACCAGGAGCTACAGACCGGGAGCTACAAACCGGGAGCCACAGACCGGTAGCCACAGACCGGGAGCTACAGACCGGGAGCTACAGACCGGGAGCCACAGACCGGGAGCCACAGGAGGTACAGACCAGGAGCTACAGGAGGTACAGACCGGGAGGTACAGACCGGGAGCCACAGACCGGGAGCTACAGGAGGTACAGACCAGGAGCTACAGGAGGTACAGACCAGGAGCTACAGACCGGGAGCC
>NW_019503814.1:0-203 GCF_002814215.2 Seriola lalandi dorsalis
GTGGTAAAGTCAAGGAAGAGAGGAGGAGGAGGAATGGAGCAGAAAAGAGAGAGGAGAGGGGAGAAAAAGGGAAAAAAGGTTTAGAGCAAGAGGAGGAGAGGAGTGCCGTTGTCCCCAGGGACATAATTAGGTCCAAGAAGGCTAATCATTGGACATAAAATACAACCTCTCTTCCTGTATTAACACATAACCTCTTCCCTTCA
>NW_019503815.1:0-204 GCF_002814215.2 Seriola lalandi dorsalis
GTGTGTGTGTGTGTGTGTGTGTGTGTGTGTGTGTGTGTGTGTGTGTGTGTGTGTGTACACATGCCCAATTGCGTAGATATTTTTGTAGAAAGCCTCGCAGGCAACTGTCTGGTCATGTGTGTGTCATGTGTGCTACTGTGTGTGTGTGTGTGTGTGTGTGTGTGTGTGTGTGTGTGTGTGTGAGAGAGAGTGTGTGTGTGTGTG
>NW_019503816.1:0-203 GCF_002814215.2 Seriola lalandi dorsalis
TCTCTCTCTCTCTCTCTCTCTCTCTCTCTCTCTCTCTCTCTCTCTCTCTCTCCCTCTCTCCCCCCAAGTCTCTGTTGACGAATACAAGTCCAGTCCACTGACTCTCAGTGGCTGCTCTAGGCTCCGGCCCGCCTATCCGACTGTCGAGTCCTCAGCACACAAAAGGAAAAGAATAGGTCGCACTCCACACAATGATAAAGAGA
>NW_019503818.1:0-394 GCF_002814215.2 Seriola lalandi dorsalis
GTGTGTGTGTGTGTGTGTGTGTGTGTGAGTGTGTGTGTAGGTTGGGGGGCAGAATTTGTCCACCATGGTAAGTGGAGCAGAAGAGGAGACGCCTTCATCATCACTGCTCCATGAATCTTTCATTGGCACTGGCTGGTGCGTGTGTGTGTGTGTCTGTGTGTGTGTGTGTGTGTGTGTGTGTGTGTGTGTGTGTGTGTGTGTGTGGAAGGTGAAGAGAGAATCTAGATTGTGTGAAGATAGCACTTGTCTGTGTATCTGCATTAATGAATTCATGATAACATGTTTATCCACACTGTGAATGCACTGATACAGTGTGTGTGTGTGTGTGTGTGTGTGTGTGTGTGTGTGTGAGTACCAGTAGAGGAAGTACTGAAATCTTATTTTATTCTATTGA
>NW_019503819.1:0-509 GCF_002814215.2 Seriola lalandi dorsalis
TGTGTGTGTGTGTGTGTGTGTGTGTGCTGTCTCATTGAATATGAGCCACTTTTCCCTTCTGACCATTTTTCAATTAAAAAACACTAATATCCCCAAGACTGCTTTGCCCTAGTTATTAGACACACACACACACACACACACACACACACACACACACACACACACACACACACACACACACACACAGAGTTTTTAGTTTATCTGAGTACTGTGCTGCCTTCAGCGTCTTCTCCCACTTATGCTCAAGTACACACACTGCTTGATTGAATAAGAACACTAAACAGTGTGTGTGTGTGTGTGTGTGTGTGTGTGTGTTTGTGTTTATGTGTCTGTGTTTTCACTGTTTACAACACTACATATTTTCCTTTGTTCCTGTGTGTGTCTGTGTCTTCTGGCGTGTTCTCTCTGTTTTTCTCAGGTTGGTTGATGTTACTTAATGTCAGAGAGAGAGAGAGAGAGAGAGAGAGAGAGAGAGAGAGAGAGAGAGAGAGAGAGAGAGAGAGAGAGAG
>NW_019503820.1:0-240 GCF_002814215.2 Seriola lalandi dorsalis
CAGACACACACACACACACACACACACACACACACACACACACACACACACACACACACACACACACACACACACACACACACACACACACACACACACACACACACGCACGCATCAGTTACCGGTTTAAATACTGTGGCCGATCAGTGTATCAGTCATGGTATTCGTTCTCTTACCTCCATGTCACTTTCGCTCTCCTTCATAGAAAGTGGGTTAGTTGGGGGTGGGGGGTAGCTGGGT
>NW_019503821.1:0-439 GCF_002814215.2 Seriola lalandi dorsalis
TTTGTGTGTCCTTTTTTGGACGCGAGGAACCCCGGAGGGGACAAAATGTGTTACCAGTGTATAATAGACCTGTAACAGTAACTGACATTAGATTTTAAAAATATGTCAAAAAAGACACTTTCTTGCAGAAATCCATACCTTCAGCTGTAACACAGCCAAAATGATCAGCAAATCAAAAAAGAAAAGTGAAGAAAATGTCCAAAAAAGGACAGAGGGACCTCTGAGGGTTAATAAATCCCATGAACCGCTATTTAAATTACCACTATTATGTTTTTTTCTGTGCTAAATTTAACATTACTGGGGAGGAGAGCAACACGACTAGAAGTGACAGCGAGAGAGGGCTAGTAGCTTCTCCTCTCCTCTGTCTCAGCGGAGACCGTCACAACTTCATTCACTCTTTTAACAAAACAAAAAAAAAGCAACGAAGGAAGCAGTAAAT
>NW_019503822.1:0-410 GCF_002814215.2 Seriola lalandi dorsalis
TTAGAAATGCATTGGAATTTTCTTTAGAAACCCACCTTTTTTCGACAAAATTGCACCTTTTTGCTGAGTCACCCAGCTCTCTCATACCTGCACGTAGAAATGTGATTCAAACTGTAAAACGGAGGAAAACTTCTGCTCTCTCAAAAAGATAGGAACTGTTTTTACATAACATGTAAACTTTTCACACCGTGAGCACTCAAAGGAGGAGTGCAAATCACTTTTTCTTCAAAGTTAGAGTGAAAGCGTCAGTTGGCTAGAGTGCGGGAAGCAGTAAAAAATAACCTTTATTTTTATTTTTAACTCGAGCTCGCGGCCAAACCGTGAAAGGGAGACAAATAATTCTTTCTGAAAATGTAGACATAGTTGTTGGGATTCATAAAATGTAACTTTGACAGGCAGGGTCTGCACAA
>NW_019503824.1:0-318 GCF_002814215.2 Seriola lalandi dorsalis
AATGAAGTTGTGACGGTCTCCGCTGAGACAGAGGAGAGGAGAAGCTACTAGCCCTCTCTCGCTGTCACTTCTAGTCGCGTTGCTCTCCTCCCCAGTAATGTTAAATTTAGCACAGAAAAAAACATAATAGTGGTAATTTAAATAGCGGGGTTCATGGGATTTATTAACCCTCAGGGGTCCCTCTGTCCTTTTTTGGACATTTTCTTCACTTTTCTTTTTTGATTTGCTGATCATTTTGGCTGTGTTACAGCTGAAGGTATGGATTTCTGCAAGAAAGTGTCTTTTTTGACATATTTTTAAAATCTAATGTCAGTTACT
>NW_019503825.1:0-214 GCF_002814215.2 Seriola lalandi dorsalis
ACACACACACACACACACACACACACACACACATACACACCTCTCCCCCTCCCTCCTCTGTCCTACATGTGGTTTTCATTGAAGAGCTCAGAACAGCGGGGGCCAACATCTCTCTCTCTCTCTCTCTCTCTCTCTCTCTCTCTCTCTGTCTCTCTCTCTGTCTCTCTCTCTCTCTCTCTCTCTGTCTCTGTCTCTGTCTCTCTCTCTCTGTCTC
>NW_019503827.1:0-3823 GCF_002814215.2 Seriola lalandi dorsalis
ACATTCTTCACTTTGAGCTGATAAAGCTTTTTTGTGAAGACCTTGACCATACCTGAAAATTTAAGTCCCCACCGAGACCATGCCCCTCCCCCACTCCTACTGTCTATTAGCAAGAGGAAACTTTATAATTTTGGCTAGTCCACTGCCTTGTTAATGCCTGTTAACAATATTGGTCTGTAACAAGACAAGAACTCCTATATTCAATTTTTTTCTTTATAAAACAAGGTTTGGAAATAAAAATTATGGAATTAATTGTAAGAACAGGATTCACATCATCTGCTTATGTATGTTAACCCTTTTAAACTACATTTCAGTTGATCAATTTCATTTCAACGAAGCTGTAGTCCCTCCACCTAGACTCATCAATACCTGATATGTTACACAGATCCTGACGTTTTAAGTCCCCACCGTGACCATGCCCCCCCCATTCTGTTTCTCCCGGCTAAAGGAAAGTCTGTGGTTTAGGATGGACTGCCACCCCCCCCCCCCCCCCCCCCCTCCTTTTTTACTGGCAGCGCGCGAATTGAACTACCAGTTTGTTTTAAGCCACAGCTGGCCCGTAGGTATCTGGTTGTGCTCTTTACAACTATCTCCGTAGCACTCTGGTGTGCACTGGATCACAAATCCAGCGCTCCTTTTCTCATTACCACACCTGCACCGCTCGGTCTGCGACAGAAGCGTGAGATGCTCCGCACATGAGACTCGGCCGTGGAAGCTCAGAGGGAATGGTAAGTACAATTATTGTAGTAGTCTTAAAATATTATATTGAGCGTTTAACGTTTAAGCATACTGTTTGCACGTGTATCACAACTTAAGAAGAGCTATATTGCAATGGCTTGAAATTCACGAAGATGATGGGCTAATTGCTAACGTTAGCTAATGTTAGCTAACCAGTAACTTTAGCAAGTGCCCCAATGTCAAGTAAACCAGGTCTGGAGCTGGGCTCCCGGAGTGCTGGGCAACTAAAAACAACTTCAAAATTATTATTTATCAAAAGTGCTTTTTCACACAGAACGCGTCGTTTTTTTTGTTTTGTTTTTTTTTTTACTTAATGTTATTTTTCACACACCTGATGTATAATGTCGGAGAGCGAGAGAGACCCCGGAACTTATAATTAAAATTAATGCATAATGGACGCTTTGAGCTGTTGCGTTTCCCTGTGTAGTTAAAGATTTCATGCTTATGATCTAAAATATGTCCGGGCCCGGTTATGACACAGCTTCACCCCCGAATTATGCAGCGGAATTCCCCGTTTCTCTCTGTAATAGGATGTACAGAAAAAATCTGATCTGTTTTGAAGCGAGGAGAAAAAGGTGATGGATAATGATATTGACTTTTGTTTACCGATCTTTAGCTGGCAAAAATATATTCCAATCTGTTATTGAATTGAATATTTTTGAAATGACAAATTCGAGTAAAGACCTTTATTGTGTTACATTGGTATTGCTTTGAGAATAAATTGGGTTATACACATACTGTAACACAGTTATGTTGTAAAAGTCAAGTTTGACTTACTATGTATAAAATGTATAATTTGAGTCAATAACTCAGTCACTAATCTGATTGTATATTGGGGATCACTATTGGTGCTTTCATAAGAAATTCAGTCATCACAAATAATGGTCATTGTTACTGTGGATAATCTAATATTGTGGTTAATCAAATAAATTCAAAAATATAATTATGTACTATATTGCAGCATTTAAGACCAGAAAATGGCATTTAGTTTCAGTCAAAATATTAATTACGTAAATATATTGCTAAATCCTACCACTGCAGCTTGAAATACAGTGTAATTTGACATGTTGGACCTTGATCTTTGACCGTATCACTCTTGCTGACAGGAGGATGGCACGAGTTCTGGATTCACTGGGATCAGCTCTGAATGGACAGGTAAGGAAGTGTAGACGTAATGAGGTAATAGTATAATGGTGGTATTTCTCTGGCAGAGTTGCGAAGCTGAGAAATACCGAGTGCCTCAGATCTATGATTAACTGATTAAACATTTTCATCTTCTGTGGTTTATTTGCAGTCGTTGAAGGAACTGGCCCTGAACATAAAGAGGTAGGATATGCCATTTTAAAATTGACAGTTAAACCAGTTAAATTGTCTCATATTCTCTATAGTTACTGACTTATACAGAGGAAAGTGAAAGAAAAGAAATATAGTTTCATGTGCCGGTTTTAATTCAAGTGTTGTTCTACAAATCATCATTAATTAATCGTCTGTTTACCATATGATTTTTGTAAAGTGTGACACAATCCGTATGCGATGGTGTCTCCTTATGGTTTTTGGTAGGCCAGTCCAAGTCAAAAGTCTGGGTCCGAATTGTATTCCCATATTAAGAAAAACAGCTCCTAATACGGGTTCTCAGGAGTACATACAGGACCAAGGCAGGCAGCATACATCTATCTACCTACTCTTAGCCATAAAGAAAGAATCTCTGTCTGTTTGTGTGTATGATAATAAAGTTCTGGGACGGTAGTGAATAAAAAGTTATTCTGGAGCCCTGAATAAAGCATAAATGCCTAAAGAAATCTTGAAAAAGGAAAAAGAATTGGGGATTTGACTGCACAATGGTGAGCATTTTTCAACTTAGCTTTCTGTGTTTTGCAGGCTCAAAGTCGCTACATGTCTCGCATCAAGAGACTTAAAACACATCATAATGTGTGTGAGACACGGTATGAGAAGGCGTTGACGGAGAGATTTAACGAGGAGAGGGAGAAGACCTTGATTCTAAATCTGAACACAATGGTTAGTTGTGCTACACCTCGTAATGTTTATAACTGTTTATATCATTATGTGCTTTTGTCTATGTCATGAGTAAATATTCTGTTGATCAGCAGTAAGTATGACTTCAGTTACAGTGTCAGTCTTATGTTCTCTACACGGTGAGGCACAGAAGCCGCCAATAAAAAGCTTTCTATAGGCTGACAATTGGTTTTTATGCCTTTGCGCTTTCAACAGCCAGGGCTGGATGGACTGATAAATTCAGAAGGAACTGATTCGATTTTGGTGGTCAAAGGTCAAGGTCACGCTGACTCTGGATTAACAGGGTCAATATCAGTGTGCTATGGTCAGTCAGCTTCTCAGACTGTTGACAATGAGATGTGCTGTGGAGAAAACTGCTGTACAGGGCATCAGCGCATAGAGAGAGCAGCTAATGTTTGGTTAGCATTGTGCTGACTGAATGTGCTGGACAGGCTAGTGTTTAGCATAGGCTTTCCACCCTGAAAAGATATGTAAGTTTAAGATTCTGGTGCGAATCAGTGTGAAACTTTTGTTCTATGTCTTCAGAAAACAAATCACATGTGATGTTTGACCTTTGATTTTCTGATTACTTTTCAGGAAGTAGAGCAGTGCTCCAGTGATGGTGAGAGTACCGTGATCCTGGACCCCACTCCAGCTGATGTTGCGAAGGACACAACTGTACCTGAGCTTAGTAGAACAGCTAGTGTACTTGTAAGTTTATTTGCAAAAGTTCACATGCTAACGTAAGCCATGGTATGTCACTTGACTGGCATCACATTTTTCGTTTCTGCGTTGTCCACCATGACATTACTCACACATTTTTATGCCTCCAAGCCAGCAACAGTCATGGCTGTCGGGTAATATGTTTTTGAGTTGTCTGTCCCGTTCTTGTAAACTTGATATCTGAGTAACACTTTGTGGGAATTTTGTTACATCTGGCAGAAACATTCACTTGGCCTTAATGATAAACTGATTAGATTTTGGCGGACAAATGTCAAGGCCACTGTTACTGTACAAAACACATTTTTAGAAGAATTCTCACACTAATTATGATGTTCTTTTTAAGTCTGCA
>NW_019503828.1:0-7123 GCF_002814215.2 Seriola lalandi dorsalis
TTGTATCTGTTTAATCTGTTATTATCATTTTTTCATACATCCATCCTCGCTACGCTGTGATAGCTCTGTACTCTTTTTACGCAATAAATGCAACGAAAGTATTTTGGATCTCAGCGTATCTTGCTTCATACCCTCCTGGCGCGTCACAGAACTATGAACCTGAGGACCCAACCTCATACTCTCAGCGGCTCATAGAATTATAGCCGCTACATTTTGTCAACAAAAACGGCGTTTAATGAAAAACATCCAGATGCAACAAAGAACCAAGTCGTGCGCACAACGACTAGCCGAGAACAAAGGAGCCACAGCTAAGTGCCACGCTACGTCATCTATACACCTAGGAACAGGTATGTTTGAACCTGTATGTTCGTGGATTGAGGAATCTGCTACAATTGGAATGCATTGAATCAAATGAGGACAATGTATTAAGTGGATGTTCTGTCAATGAACTTAAAGGCAATGTCTACGGACGGAATCTGGATGCGCTTTTGATGAATTGAGACTGTCTTGTTTAATTCAAAATACAATTTAATGGAAATGAGTCAAATAAACGCTGCTGCTGAATGTTCGAACATGGAAAAGGAAAAAAGAGACATTAAAATGACGCCTAAAGCTTTGGAAAATAAAATCGACCGGCTGCAGCATGAGCGCAAAAGTGCCGTTAATAAAATCAAAGCGCTTATTCCGCAAATAAAGGCGCACATGAAATCAAAAGAAGACGTGACTGAAATTCTTTCACATCTGAACAACATGAATGCACTGTGTAAAAAGGCCACTGACCTGCATAATGAATTACTGCCACTACTACCTGATGATGAACATAAAAAACACAATGACTGGTTTTGCAGCATTATGGAATACAGTGATGCATTCAAGGAACAAGTGGAAAAATGGAAACAGGAAAATTTGCATGAAAACTCAGATAAGTTACAACTTCAGACAAATACTTCTGAGCAACCATCAAAGGAAATGAACCAGGTAGTGCAAGTCCCTGCAGCTGACCCTCCAGTGCCTGTGTCTACTGTGCAAGACCCTCAGGATGAACTTTTGCCCTGTGACAGCATCTCAAATGTAACAAAGAGATCACGCTCACACTATTCCTCATCTTCAAGCTCATCTGCTCGCTTAAAAACAGAAACAAATCTTGCAATTTTGACAGCAAAACGAAAGGCATTAATTGAAAAACACGCATTGGATGAAGAAGAATTACAGCTACGCAAGAGAAGAGAACAGCTTTTACTAGAGAATGAAATTACAGAGGAAATGGCAAAATTAAGTGTTATAAAATCACAAAGAAGTATTATCAGTAAATCAAGGTCAAAGGTTACAGATGGGATGAATTCATATTATGAAAATTCACACTCAAGAAAACAACTTAATGTCAATGCCACTGAATTTTTCCCATCATTGCCTGATAAAGTAAAGCCTAATGCAGTTGAAACTATACAGACAGCTGTGAAGTCTAAAGTCGCTCACTCATCTGACATAAAACATCCCCCAGGTCCTTCTTACACGCTCCAACGTTACCTAATGACTCCTGAAAATCCTGTGACCAATGTTACACAAACTGGCACATCACAAAATGACAGTGTGCTGGACATAATGAGGAAACAAAACGAAATTACAACACTCTTATTGCAACAACAATGCCTCTCAGCACTCCCTAAAAGAGAAATTCCCATGTTTGATGGTAATCCACTTAAATACCATTCTTTTATCAAAGCTTTTGAAAATGGAGTTGAGCGAAACACCAACAGCAACTGTGACAGACTCTACTTCCTTGAACAGTACACCAAAGGACGTGCAAAAGAGCTGGTGAGGAGCTGTCAGTACATTGATTCAGACAGAGGATATGTGAAGGCGAAGGCTCTATTGAAAGAGCACTATGGCAATGAGCAAAGGGTGGCAGCAGCATACATGGAGAGAGCTTTGTTATGGCCCATTATTAAAACAGATGATGTGAACGCCCTCCAGGAGTATGGCCTCTTTCTGCGTGGATGCTGCAACGCTATGGAGGATGTGCAGTATTTAAATGATCTAGACACACCGACAAATATGTTGGAAATAATCAAAAAACTGCCATACAAACTCAGAGACCGCTGGAGGTGCCACGTATGTGACCTGCAGGAAAGGTTTGACAGAAGAGCAAGGTTTATGGACATTGCCAACTTTGTTGAAAAACAAGTAAGAATTGTGACTGACCCTGTGTTTGGAAACATTCAGGACTCTGCTATACCAACCAAACAAATGAAACACACACCTCACCCTCGCTCCAGCATCAGAGGAACCAGCTTCGCAACCACAGTAAATCGTGTGGAGAGAACAGCCCAACATGTGAGCAACGCTACGGATATAAAATCACCAGCCAAAAAGATCTGTCTCTGCTGCACTGGAGGACACACATTGGATGTGTGTGCACGGCTGGAAAAAATGGCACACAAGGAGAAAATTGACTTCCTGAAGGAAAACGGTGCTTGTTTTCGCTGCCTGTGTGTGGGGCACGTCAGCAAAAATTGCCAAAGGAAAGTTTCCTGCTCAAAGTGTGGCCAAAAACACCCAACTGTGCTCCATAAGGACAGTTTTGCAACTGTAGAACCTGCTGAGAGAGGTGTCCAAGTTACGGTGGACGGCACCTTGGTTTCCAGTGGGCTTACAGGGGCTGGTGAGATGAATTGTAAGCTTCCTATTGTGCCAATTCAAGTTAAGACGAAGAAGGGCAATAGAATTATTCTAACATATGCTTTTCTGGACCAGGGAAGTACTGCAGTGTTTTGTACTGAGAGTCTGATGCAGAAACTCAATTTGTCTGGGAAGAGAGCCAACATTCTTCTCAGGACCATGGGGCAGGAGAAGGTGGTCAGCAGCTACATTGTGCCAGAGCTGGAGGTGGCAGCACTAGAAGATGATAGCTTCATAGAGTTGCCAAAGGCTTACACTCAGTTGTCAATGCCAGTCCACAAATCAAATATACCTGCAAATAAGGATCTGACAAGGTGGCCATACTTAAGACATATCTCCTTACCACAGATTGAGGCTGGAATTGAGCTATTAATAGGAACAAATGTCCCAAAAGCCATGGAACCGCTGGAAGTCATCCGTAGTGAGAATAATGGACCCTACGCCATAAGGACGGTGCTGGGTTGGACAGTTAACGGACCACTGACAGGAAACAGTGGAGAGGCCGATTACTGTGAGCAGCCAGTAACTGTGAATCGTGTGTCCATTGTAAATTTGGATGAACTGTGGCAACAGCAATTCAAGATGGATTTTCCAGAGTCTCCTGTGGAGGAACAAGTGGGTCCGTCCAGAGAAGACCTGAGGTTCATGGACATGGTCACAAAGTCAGCCAAGCATGTTGATGGGCACTATCAGGTGGCCCTACCTTTGAAAAATTCAAATGTCAGCATGCCAAATAACAGGAAAGTAGTGGAACAGCGTCAAAACCATCTGAAGAGGAGGCTCCAGAGGGATCCAGTGTTTCACAGGGAGTATAACACCTTCATCAATGATCTACTAAGTAAAGGCTATGCTGAAAAGGTTCCTGATGCAGAGCTGGAAAGAAGAGATGGCAGGGTCTGGTATATACCACACCATGGTGTCCACCACCCAACAAAGGGAAAACTCAGAGTTGTGTTTGATTGTGGTGCCAGTTACAAAGGACAATCCCTGAATGAAGAGCTGTTGCAAGGGCCCGATCTAACAAGCTCACTGATTGGAGTTGTGACCAGGTTCAGGAGGGAACCTGTGGTCATCATGGCTGATATAGAAGCTATGTTTCACCAAGTGCAAGTGCCCCCAGATGATGCCGACCTGCTACGATTCCTCTGGTGGCCACAAGGAGACCTGAGCCAAGCACCATGTGAGTACAGGATGAAGGTACACCTTTTTGGAGCAACATCATCCCCTAGCTGCGCCAACTTTGCCCTCCGGAAATGTGCAGAGGATTTTGGACATGAACATAAGGAGGAGACGTTGGATAAGCTGCACCACTGTTTTTATGTGGATGACTGTTTGGTGTCAGTTGCAACAGAGGAGGAAGCGCTGACCCTCTGTCATGACCTCATATCTCTGTGCACTAAAGGAGGATTCTGTTTGACCAAGTGGCACAGTAATAGACCTGAAGTTCTTAAGGCCATCCCAGAGTCCCGCAGAGCTAAAGGCGTGAGGCAGTTGGACTTGGATTGGGAGTTTGCGTCCATTGAAAGAGTGCTGGGTGTAGAGTGGTGTATCACATCAGACACCTTTAAATTCAAGTTGGTGTGTAAGGACAGACCACTCAACCGCAGAGGCATCCTGTCGACAGTGAGTTCTATTTATGACCCTCTGGGCATGTTAAGTCCCCTTGTTCTCACAGCAAAAAGGATGTTGAGGGATTTGTGCAGAAGAGGAGTTGGTTGGGATGACCCCATACCAGAGAATGTCTCTAAAGAGTGGCTGAAGTGGATGCAAGGGCTCCACTTACTGGACAACTTTGAGCTGCCCAGATGTTTAAAACCTCTGGAGTTTGGAGACGTTGTTAGTGCACAACTACACCATTTCTGCGATGCTTGTGAGGAAGGCTATGGTACAGTCACTTACCTGTTGTTGCAGGATGAGCACCTTCAAATGCACAGTGCTTTTATCATGGGAAAGGCTCGTGTGGCCCCACTGAAGACAGTTACAATTCCAAGAATGGAACTGATTGCTGCAACAATGGCCAGCCGCATGGATTGCCTGTGGAAGAAAGAGCTACACATGAGTCTTCAGGAATCTGTGTTTTGGACTGACAGTGTGTCTGTGTTGAAATATATCAACAATGAAAGCTCCAGATTCAAGGTGTTTGTTGCCAATCGTGTTTCAGAGATACTGAAATCATCTCACCCTGCTCAGTGGAGGTACGTGGATACATCTTCAAATCCAGCAGACGCAGCATCTAGAGGGGTCAGAGTGGAGGCGTTTCTGAAGGACAGACTCTGGTTAATGGGACCTCAGTTTCTTTGCCAACCTGTATCAGAATGGCCCGTGAATCCTGAGCCTGTGAGCCATCTCTCCAACGACGACCCAGAGGTGAAGAAATGTGTTGTTGTCAATGCTGTACAAGCTGGAGAGGATCCCACTACTCACCTGATCCATCATTATTCTTCATGGGTCAGACTAAAGAAAGCTGTGGCATGGTGGCTGAAATACAAGGAATGGTTGTTATCCTGTATCAGGAAGAAAAAGGAGCTAACACCCAATCAGAGTGAACAGAGCAGGAAGCAACAAAGAAGTGAGAATCAGGAACGGTGCATGTTTAAAGGCGCAGCTGTCCTGAGAGCTCTTACCGTGGAGGACACTGACAAGGCTGAGCTGACCATAATCCAGTTTTGCCAGAGGAGAAAGTTTTTGGAGGAGCTTTCGTGTCTGGAAAAGGGGCAAAATGTCAAGAAAGGTAGTCACCTGTATAAGTTGTGTCCAAAGCTGGAGGATGGAGTCCTGCGTGTGGGAGGACGGCTCAGTAAAGCAGCACTGCCTTTGGAGTCTAAGCATCCTGTCATTCTGTCAAAAGATCTTCATATTTCTACCCTGTTGCTGAGAAATATACATCAAGAGGTAGGACACAGTGGTCGTAACCATATGTTGTCCAAGCTCAGGGAGAAATACTGGATGACAGGAGCAAGCACTGCCATTAGGAGGGTTCTGTCCAAGTGCACCATCTGCAGAAGACTTAATGCCACTCCAGTTTACCAGCAGATGGCAGATTTGCCCACAGAACGACTCAGGCCTGATGAACCTCCTTTCACCTGTGTGGGGGTTGACTATTTTGGACCCATTGAAGTGAGGAGTAGGAGGAGTATGGTGAAAAGGTATGGTGTCTTGTTTACCTGTCTTGTATTGAGAGCTATTCACATTGAGGTGGCACCTGCTCTGGACACCGACTCCTTTATAAATGCCCTAAGGCGTTTTATCTCCAGAAGAGGACAGGTCCGTGAGCTGCGTTCTGATAATGGGACAAATTTTGTGGGAGCAGAGCGTGAGCTAAAGACAGCAATTGCTCAATGGAACCAGGCACAGATCCATGATGTGTTACTTCAAAAGGGCATCAAGTGGACGTTCAATCCCCCTGCTGGATCACATCATGGAGGAGCATGGGAAAGGCTGATCAGATCGGTGAAGAAGGTCTTGAACTCCACTCTCAAGGTACAACGATTGGATGAGGAAGGACTCCACACAGTTCTCTGTGAAGTGGAGGCCATTATTAACAGCAGGCCCATCACCAAGGCTTCCACGGATCCTAACGACCTGGAAGCGCTGACACCGAACCATCTGTTACTGCTTAAAAACCAGCCTTCATTACCACCTGGGGAGTTCCAAGTAGCAGACCTGTATGCACAGAGAAGATGGAGACAAGTCCAGTACATATCTGACCTTTTCTGGAAGCGCTGGACAAAGGAGTACCTGCCTCTGTTACAGGAACGACAGAGATGGACTGGGGTGCAGAGAAACCTTGTCATAGGAGATCTAGTTTTGCTTATGGACAGTACCGCACCTCGTAATTCTTGGATTATGGGACGTGTCTTGCAGACCTTTCCAGATCGCAAGGGGTTTGTGCGTCAAATCCGGATTAAGACAAAAACCAGTTGCTTGGACAGACCCATATCCAAGGTGTGTTTGTTGCTGGAGAAGGAGGAGGCAGCATGAGGACGTTGCTGATCTCTACAGGGACTTTGTGTTATTAGATGTGAGCCGGACTTTTCACTAATCGGTCATAGAGATGACCAGAAGAAGGAATATTCTGTGTAATGGTTTATTCATGGACTTGAGCAGTTTAGACATTCTTTATTGCATTTTGGAATTGATGTGATTTATTATGTCCCCTATTGTGTTTGAAATGTGAATTATTATGTGAGACTTAATAATTCAGGGGCTGGTGTATAGGAGACATAGGTAACCGAGGAGGAGCACAGTGTGTGTGGGTGTGTGTGTGTGAGGCAGAGGGAGTGGTTCAGGTGGGAGTAGGTGTGTGTATAAAGGTGTGCACTTACCAGGTGATCAGATGAATGAGAGAGTCAGGGTTGGGTAGTAGCCATAATTTTTGTTGACCGCAAACGCTAAACTTTATCCATTTATCCATTAATCTCACTTTTGTATCTGTTTAATCTGT
>NW_019503829.1:0-1820 GCF_002814215.2 Seriola lalandi dorsalis
AAAAATAGATATAATCTATGACTTAGAATAATGATGATTGTTTCAGGTGAACCAGGCCAACCAGGTCTTCCAGGAAGTCCAGGGGAACCAGGTGTTGGTATGTGAACATCTTTTAGATTAGATGAACTTTAACATTATTTTATGAAGAAGAGCATCCACAAAGGTACTCCAGTCGTATGCCAATTACTATTTGTATGAGTTCATGTAGAGCTCATGTAGAAAATAACTGTGAGGGAAAGAACAAAAAGTTACTTACTAAAACTTTTCTTTCAGCCACATCTTGTGGTCTTCATTGGTCTTCAATTTTCCGTTGTCAATAATGAACCTTCAAGCATAAGTGCTGAATAAGTGTTTTTATGTCAGGTTTCCCAGGTCAGCCTGGACCAAGGGGGCCTCAGGGACCTAAAGGTAAAAATATTTTTTTCATGTTATATTTAGCCACAGTGAATGGTTATATACAAAAAATTGTGTTCATTTTGTTTGTCTTTCCCCTGCTCCTTTGAGTATCATACTATTTAAATATTCCTTGTAGGTGATGCCGGAGTCCTCGGGGCCAGTGGTAAGACGGCCTGAATACAATATCACATCAAATCAATTATCAAGATAGTGTCTTAATAATGATCTTCACGAATCCTGTGCTTTTAGCAGGCCTAGTGTGTTGTGAGTTAGCCACTATAACTGACAAATATAGTGACATAATAATTATAATTATATAATAATATAATAGTTTGTTCTCCAGAAGAGCACAGCACCTAGTGGCTATTATAAGAACTGCAGCTTAAAGCACTTCTTCATTGGTTTCACCTCTTAGCAAGGACTGCTTGGTCAAATTGTAATAGCTAATAATATATCAGTAATAATACAGGTCAATACAAGTCAATACTAGTCATTCAATCGTAAAAAAAAAAAAAATCTTTTTCGAGTGTTGTCCAGTCTTTCCTACATGGGAATTTGTTTTATGATACCAGGTAGCTCATTCACTACTGGCCCTCCAGGCCCACCTGGACCACCTGGAAGAGATGGAAGTTTGGCTGGATCACTAGATTTGGGCCAGTACATTGCAGAGTACCTTCAGAGTAAGCTGTACTAATACTACATATGGACGAAACAAAGACTTAAGTCAAGTGACCTGTTTGAGACCGTATTTTCTTGACAAGCAGGTGGTGCCATCAGTGGATATCTGGCTGGGCCTCCTGGGCCTCCAGGAGCCCCAGGGACTTCAGGAGACGGGCTGGTGGATGATGTGGCCAACAGAGTCATTGCCTACCTCCAGAGTATGACCAATTACATTCTAATAATACATCTAATTTTACACAGGATGTCTGTATGTAAAAATCAACAGTTTTATAACAGTAATGACAACCTCTTTGTAACTTTCACCTATTATTCAGCTTCAGGTAGAGGATATGATGGGGTTCCTGGCCCTCCTGGTCCTCCGGGTCCACCTGGTTCCATCTCTGTCAGTGACATCATCAACCTATTACAGCGTAAGTTTCATTTGTGATCAGTGGCAGAAGTTCAATATATAAATGGCGCAAAACATTTACATATAATTCACATGAGTGAACAATTTATTCATCGTTTGTGCAAAGTACGCATTGTTGCCAACAGTCTTTGTATATGAATTGTAAAAATTTGAAGCAGCTAATTACGCGAGTTAGGAACATCAAGTCAACTTGTAAAAGAAAATTTGAACAGATGGTCAATTAGTAGACATTAGTTATATACCATATAGTGGCTTATATGATGGGCATTGGACATATTTGGCAGCCATTTAAAATGAGATAATTTACCTGATTTCCTCAAAATCTTCAAGTTTG
>NW_019503830.1:0-516 GCF_002814215.2 Seriola lalandi dorsalis
AATAGCTTGGAGCTACAGTTATTTGCTGTAACCAACGGCAACGGACAAGGATGTAGATTCTCGGCTAGAACCCAGCTAATGTAATTTTGAACGTGTGTCATGTGTGCATGATTCACTGATGGTGATTAGCCACGGTGAAGCTGGAAGCCTGGGCCGGAGGGACAGCTGCAGGGGGAAGGAAGGAAGGCCGTGGAGGAAATGTGGAGAAGTCACAGTGAAGAGCGAGGCAGTGAGGGAGAGACAGTGAGTCTGAAACAGAGAGAGAGAGAGAGAGAGAGAGAGAGTGTTTGTGAGAGTGAGCACTATGTAACATTATCTTTGCTGGACAAACAGTTATCATAATATCACGTAGCAGAATTAATCTCTATTCTCTCTGTTCTTGGGATTGACAGCGATCAGACGTCTCTGTCTTTCAGGACAGGTTCAGGATCTACGTTTAATCTTGCTTATAACAGGAACGTAAGATCACAATTAGTTCTATGTGCAAATCAACAACTGATATTTTCAGTTTGATTA
>NW_019503831.1:0-761 GCF_002814215.2 Seriola lalandi dorsalis
CATGAAGCTCAGTCAGAACTTTGTATGTATCTTCAAATGCTCTGATGAAACTGGCTTTATGAGGACCGTCCCAGGAAAGGACCAAGACTGACCTCTGCTGCAGAGTTAACAGCCTCAGAATTCACCCATTAATAGCACCTACATGAATGGTTCAAAGTGTTCAATTAGCAGCCACATCTCATCATCAACTGTCCGGAGGATGCTACATGAATCAGGCCTTCAGGGTCAAACTGCTGCAAAGAAACAACCCCTGAGGGAGGCCAAGAAGAAGAAGATAAACAAAAGGACTGCACAGTGGAAATCCTTACTATGGTCTGATGAGTCCACATTTGAGTTTTCAACAGGACCTTCAGGCTATAAGACCTATTTCACCAAGAAAGAGAGTGAAGGAGTGCTGCATCACATGACCTGGCCTCCACAATCACCCAAACTGAACCCAACTATACTCCCCATGTTTTTATTATCCACTAGCTACACTAATTTTGAGTTTGAATACAGTTGGTTGCAGATCAAATCTAACTTTGTACCTAGTCAAAGCCTAGTGCTTGTGTGGTTTGTGTTGTGAGCTCCTCTCTGATGATTTTAGATTTTTTGCAGCATATTACATCCTTCAACAGAGCTTGCTAGCTAGGTGGCAAATAACATTAGCTGGCAAGCACCTGAAAGTAGTGCTCTAAAACATACCGCATTATATTAACTACATATAGCTAATATTCGCTGAATCTTTTTTGGGCAAGGGGTGATGAGACTCAACGGAGTAC
>NW_019503832.1:0-413 GCF_002814215.2 Seriola lalandi dorsalis
TAGGGACTGTAGTGACATCAGGTTCTGTTCCTGGGATACCGAAAAATATATATTATTCAAAAAACACATTTCAACATAATTATTGAAAACAAAGCCATTTTTAAGGAATCTGAAAAATCAGTTGCTTCGTTTTGCTGTGTTTACCTTCAACTCTCAGGTCTGTTCCATTTAAAAATATTAATTTCTGTTGATGTATTTTCATACAGTAGTAAACTGCTGTATCACTTATGTAACCCATGTAACCCACTCCTGAAATTACACTTAACTCTAGGTTCGTGAGGAGCTAAGGAACATAGACTGCTATAACCATAAATGAAGCACAAACAGGGTACTTTTCAAAATGTAACTTTAGTAGTTGAATTTTGAGTGATAATTCACAACATGTAAATAACAACAATGAAAATAAAAAATAA
>NW_019503833.1:0-349 GCF_002814215.2 Seriola lalandi dorsalis
GTATATACGAATATATAAATTCATATCACACATGAAATAAGTTAGTTAATAGTTTGTATATCCTCATACGGCCCGCCAGCCCATGTATGGGCCTAGTACAAGGTTCTGAACTGTTCTGATGGACTAAACGCTTATTGTCAATATAGACAGGCTGTACGTCGTTAGATCGGTTATAGTCTCTAGAATTCAAATATCCAGTTCATTTTGCGCTAATCATAAGCACATACATATGATTTATTCATATCTACCAGCATGGTGTACCAGCGGAGAGTAGTGACTGCCTACCTTTTAGACGTGTAGAACACCCGATTCTCGCTCCGTTCCTCCGTCATGTGTGTTGCTTTAGTCC
>NW_019503834.1:0-1226 GCF_002814215.2 Seriola lalandi dorsalis
GGGTGGGCTCATTTCATCACTAAAATTTTCTGTTTACCAGCAGTATCTGTAGAACTGTAATTCTCTTCATAGCAGCAGCACAGCAATCCAACACTAAGAAGTTATTCTTGTGGTTATTTGATAGATGCATGTTTGTAAGGAGACATCATTTGGTCATTAATTAGTCTGTGTGTTAAAAAAAAAAAAAAGGTAATTAAAACAAGTTTACAATAAATGAATGTATTTTTAATTCTAGGGATGATGGAGGTTTCTCTAAACATTTGTATTAAATATTGTAAAAATATATATGTATTGTTCTCTTCCCATTTTCGCAATAATCATGTACAAAAGAGAAAAAGAGAGACAGTAAATATACACAGGTGATACATTGTGTTCAGCAGCTGTGAGATAACAGACTTTACTCTCTTTTCATTTGTTGAGAGTTTGAGAACATTCATTTAACTCTGCTGACAAACTGGTAACTACTGTGGATGGAAAGAGGTGCTTCTCACTCCCCTTGTCCAGGGAATGGCTTTGTGATCAGGCAGTTTATATATGAAACCTCAGATTCATTGAGCCATATTTCAGTTACAATGGAAAATTTATGTCCGAGACATGACAGACAATTATTTGTTCTGTTCTGTGTTTTCTGCATTAACGTTTAGTTGTAGGTGGTGGCTGCTGATTGGACCAGAGACTGATGCCGCCTACTTTCAAATGGTACTTGCCAGATTCGCACCGGCACTTTTTTCCTGGCTCCCAACCAGACCGGCCCGCGCTGTGATCCCACATTGATTGATTAAACTAATCTTTGTTGTACATAATGCAAATAATAAAATAATAATAATATATACTGTATGTGCACACACATGCACAGATAATGTGATGGTCAGATAATGAGTAGGATTTAGAGTTAGAGTTTCAATAATTGAATCAATAATGGAGGGGAATGTAAATGAAGGAGAATATAATATGATTAAAAGAAGTAATAAAACAGTGATGGTAGTGTTTGGCATGTCCAGGGAATCATTGGGGGCCAAGGTTATAAAGCAAGAGCTCAAAATGATTCATTTGTATGTAATACTGCAATTTCAGGAGAGGACAACAGGATAACGCTATGGTATAGTTTGTTGTAATCTTTTCAAGAACCTGATGTTAAACTTCTAAAATTAAATATGTCTGGTGTTGTGTTTACTGATTTACTGTCCAGTCTGAATTCTAGTCTCTCTCTGTACAGCTACTAACTA
>NW_019503835.1:0-758 GCF_002814215.2 Seriola lalandi dorsalis
CCTGTTCCTACTGTTGCTCCACCTCTCACTGCAGCTCTGTTTGTCAGGGTTTGTTTCCTGCTTCAGGCTCAGACATGATTATAGTGACAGACATTTGACAGAAGATCAGAAACTTCTCACTTATTTCATCAGCTTTTCTCTGCAGTGTGAGTTTATCACTCTGAACACTTTTCACTAACAAGAATAAACCTCTCCTCTCTCTGATGTGCTGTCATGCTGACCTCTGCTGGACACAGAGGGAAACACATCTGACTGCTACAAACCTCAGACACTCTGAGGTGAAGACTCCTCTTTCAAAATAAAACACTTGCACAAACACTTTCTTCTTCTGCTCAGGATTTAACTGCAGTGAAACTGAACAGCAGAGTAGTTTCATTCACTTCACAGATTCTGGATATTGATCATTAGAAATCACATTGATGTATTGACTCTAAAACAGAACAACAATAGATCTGAAATCGATCAATAGTAATATGATGTGTTTGTCAGAGTGTAGCTGCTTCCTCCTGCAGCTCAGACGACCACGGTGGATAACGAATCAAGAGGCTGGATCTAAGGACCAGACTGAGGAACAAACACAGACCAAGACACTTCTTTTTTTAAGTTTATTAAAGCTTTAATTCATACAGTGTATTTAAAGTTTGAACAGGAAACACTGTCGTTATGCCAGTTTCACTTGAGTAAACCATCGTCTCTGGTTTACCAAATAAATGTTACCACAATAAAAGCTAGAAAACACATCATCACTATTAACATCT
>NW_019503836.1:0-406 GCF_002814215.2 Seriola lalandi dorsalis
TGAGTAGTTTCAATCATAGAGCAGGTTAATCTCTTTGCTGACAGGCCACCATGACAGTATTTGTTGAGTAAAGGAGGAGTATTATTCACATACAGAATTTCACATGTGGATTAAGGATTTAAACCTGTAAAACCTTTCAAAAAAACAGTTTAGTAGCAAATCATTACACTTACTTATGCAGAAAACTACCCACAGAATAAAAACCACTGACCTCCAAGGTCACTCTGAGTGCAGCTGTGTTCCCCGCTCAATCTCTTGAAGAGCGATCGCATCACCTTGGCGCTGCCAAAACGCTTGAAGCGGGCACGGACGTTTTCGTGGTACCACTCCAATGTGCCGATCTTGAGGACCCTGTTAGAGGACATGGACGGAGGCCGATGATTTTAAACACGGACAAGATTCATTA
>NW_019503837.1:0-622 GCF_002814215.2 Seriola lalandi dorsalis
CACACCCTGGACAGAAAGGCGCCTTATTCAAATATTAGGTTTGAATCTTTGCCGTCCAATCAGAGCATTGCACTCGGCTCCGCCTCCTCGAGCTCCGGGACAGTTGTGTGTGTGAGCTATGCTACACTCTCTGCTCTCCTCCAAAAGTCAGTCGGCTAACTTGATCCTCCAGAACTTTGTCTTCGGCTACCAGGGAAAGGTGGAATCAAGTTTATCAAGGTAAACATTTTTTATGAGTGGAATTATTTAGATGATGTTGTTTATGTGAAATTATGTAGATTATGTGTTTTCAATTTCTACTAGCTAACGTTGCCAGTGAAGGGCAAATTGATAAGCATTTTAGCTGTGTCCAGATACTTTACCGTTAGGCTAACGTTAGCTCCAAGGTAACTTACAGCTAGTTCTGTCGTTGTTAGGTTCATAGACTGTAACATTATCAGCCGGTCTGTGGACAATCTTTTTTTCTCCAACATTTGGCGGCCACAGTTGCTGCAGAGGTTGAAATTTGCCGTGGAAGACAGTGTTATGCTTGCAGATATTACAGACTCTCGCTTTTTTCTCCTCTTTGAAGTGACATCGCCTGTGTAGTGGCTGTTGAGTGTTTTGAGAAAAACGCGGTGCC
>NW_019503838.1:0-475 GCF_002814215.2 Seriola lalandi dorsalis
TTTTTATGCCTTACTGTACTATGACGTTGGTTTGACTTATTATACCTTATTAAACTATGTCGTTTTTATGCCTTACTATACTATGATGTTTTTGTGATGTTTTATGCCTTAGTAAACTATGCCGTTTATTATGAATTTTTATGCCTTACTATACTATGACGTTGTTATGAATTTTTATCCCTTACTATACTATGACGATTTTATGACTTTTTATGCCGTACTATACTGCCATTTTTATGCCTTAACTATCCTATGACATTTTTTATGACCTTTTATGCCTGATTAGTCTGTGACGTTTTTTATGAATTTTTATGCCTTACTATACTATGTCATTTTTATGACATTTTATGCCTTAGTAAACTATGTAGTTTTTTATGAAGTTTTATGCCTTACTGTACTATGTCATTTTTATGCCTTACTGTACTATGTCGTTTTTATGCCTTACTGTACTATAACGTTGTTATGACTTTTTATG
>NW_019503839.1:0-393 GCF_002814215.2 Seriola lalandi dorsalis
TTTTATCCCTTAATATACTATGACGATTTTATGACTTTTTATGCCGTACTATACTGTCATTTTTATGCCTTAAATATCCTATGACATTTTTTATGACCTTTTATGCCTGATTAGTCTGTGACGTTTTTTATGAATTTTTATGCCTTACTATACTATGTCATTTTTATGACATTTTATGCCTTAGTAAACTATGTAGTTTTTTATGAAGTTTTATGCCTTACTGTACTATGTCATTTTTATGCCTTACTGTACTATGTCGTTTTTATGCCTTACTGTACTATAACGTTGTTATGACTTTTTATGCCTAACTATACTATGACATTTTTATGCCTTATTATACTATGACGTTGTTATGACTTTTTATGCCTAACTATACTATGACCTTTTTTTTTT
>NW_019503840.1:0-307 GCF_002814215.2 Seriola lalandi dorsalis
AGCAGTGTTCAGGGATGAGAAGCTTTGGATCAGGTGGAGGTGATCTTCAGAGACTGAGAGCTGCTCCACCTCAGTGCTTCTCTTCTTCAGCTCAGAGATTTCCTGCTCCAGCTCTTTGATGAAGTCTTCAGCCTGTTTCTCTCTTCTTCTCTGCTTCTCTTTGATCGTCCTGATGAATTCAGCCTGGCCTCTCTCAACAGACTCCTTCAGAGCAGTGAAGGCCTGAACACCTTCTGCTGTTTCTCTGTCTGCTCGTTCTTTACTGAGCTCCACTGAGCGTTTGATCTCCTGAAGCTTCAGTCGTCTC
>NW_019503841.1:0-614 GCF_002814215.2 Seriola lalandi dorsalis
ACCCTGGGGGGTCACATGTTACACACAAATGTTTCCCCTCTGTTTCCGTGGTGAGTGCCATCCATTCGTTCATACATCATACCCCTCCCCTATAATAACATAAAAGAAATGCACCACACACATAGTTTCATTAGTAAGGTTTATTTCATTTTACCATTGTTTGCTTGTGGTTCTCTCCTTCTCTCCTCCTAGGGCTAACCAGAGCAACTGAAGTGGGCTGTCTTATATAGTGGTGGCAGCTTCCTGTTGGGCAGGTTCATTCCATTGTTCCCTGAGTGGTAAGGGGGGGGGGGTGTTTGCCTAGACCTTTAATTGACTGCTTATTTTTGGTGATTTATTATTGAGTGAAGAATGTTTGATGGAGGAATGTATTAAATCATGTGTATTTTTTTTTGCAGGTCTATTGTGGACCCTTTTGCAGAGGTATTTGGTGGAGCAGAATATTACTCTGGGATTTAATTGGGAGTTGGTTTCGGCTGGGGAGGAGCTTAGTGTATATAATGCCCCAGCCAACACCAATCTCGAGAGAGAGTGAGTGACACAGGCCAGAGCAAGCACATTGTGGGTGTGATTTGAGCGTCCTTTATCATAATTGACACTTGTGTTTTGTACAC
>NW_019503842.1:0-940 GCF_002814215.2 Seriola lalandi dorsalis
TTTGAAACTGAAAAACAGGATTGGGATTTGACATTTCAAAATAAGATCTGACTCTTATCTGAATCAACAGGTGAATACACTCAACATGTATTGACATAGTAGCCTATATTCAGGTGAGCTTGTTCATCTCCTTGTGTATTCAATGGAGAATTAACAAGACTATAGGTCGTTTTTGCAGCAGTTTATTAAGACCAGTAGTTACGTTTCGTTGTCATCTAGCAGACGAATAGAGAAAATACCATGAGAGGAAGTGGTTAGGGTGGATGGGTCAGCAAAACACAGTATTATGAAACGAGTGTGGTGTCAGTTCCCATATGAAACCAGGATTTATACTGTTTCTAATATCCATGACAGTTGGTTGTTATTATTGTTACCATGACAACAAAGATCATCTGATGTTGATGTTTTCTGCCTAAACCTAACCAAGCCGTGACCAATATTATAGTAACCATGGTACAGTTGCGTGTTTATTACAGTAACCATGACAACCGAGGTCCAGTGCGCATGCCGCCATATGGGTGCTATTTCAGGAGACACTCATATGGGTCGCATCATTTACAGGCATTTATAGAAGTATAAAATAATTTAAAAACATTTCAAATTAAAGTATAAGAAGACATTAAAACTGCATTTAACAAACAATAAAAACAAAAGCAAAAACAAGCAAGTTTAAAAGAGGTCAAGTTCGTAATTTATTGGGAAGCCTAACGAGTGTTTTTAGCCCTGATTTAAATGAGCCGACAGTTTCAGATCAGGAAGATTGTTCCACGTGGTGAGGAGCATAGTAATAAAAGCTGCTTCACTTTGCTTGGTTTTGATCCTGAGAACACTGAGAAAAACCTGTCCCAGGTGACCTGAGGGGTGTGGCCGCTTCATATCTACAGCTACATTAGAAATGTATTTAGGGGCCAGACCATTTGTTTGGTTTTATCTTTGGTGG
>NW_019503843.1:0-424 GCF_002814215.2 Seriola lalandi dorsalis
ATGTTCACATCAAACATCAGAATGAGGCAAAAATGTGATTTCAGTGACTTTGATTGTTGGTTTCTGACAGGCTGGTTTGAGTTTTTCTGAAAAATGGGGATCTCCTTGGATTTTCTCTCACAACAGTCTCCAGAGTTTTTAGAGTGAAGCCAAAAACATCCAGTGAGTGACAGCTCTGTGGGCAGAAACAACCTTTTGACGAGAGGTCAGAAGAGAATGAGCAGAATGGTTCAAACTGAGAGAAAGGCTACAGTTACTTGGATAACCACTCTTTACAACTGTATCTCAGAACGAACAATATGTCAAACCTTTGGTTGGATGAACGACAACAGCAGTAGACCACGTCAGGTTCCAAGAACACCAAGAATCTGAGGCTGCAGTGGACACAGAGTCACCAAAACTGGACAGTTGAAGACTGGAAAAA
>NW_019503844.1:0-1916 GCF_002814215.2 Seriola lalandi dorsalis
AACTTTATACATTAAGTGGATGTGCTGAAGGAAGTTCAAGCTAGCTGATAATTAAGCCCTGGACACAGAAAGGTGTCCAGTTAATTAAATGCCATGTATAGCTCTGCCCTTGCTCCTGTTGTTAGTCCATGTTGTGGAAATAGAGCTAAAGGGGTGGGTTATTTTTCCAGGGTCAATTGTAAATGTTAAGCTTATGTGGCAGTTTCCTATATCAAACTAGGAAAATATATCTTCGAGTAAGCCTTGAGAAAATATATTGATAATAAAAACTTGGTGGTGGTTAATTGAAAGAATTAGGTTTACCATGTGTTCATCTAAAACTGTGTCTTTATTTTTTTCTCTCTGGGGCTATTAGTGCTATAGAGGAGATTCTCTACTTATTTCTTATAAAATTATTTATTTGTCATAGATTTGTTAAAGGAACTTGTCATTACATATTTTTTGAAAAGCAATTTCTGTGCATGGAAAAATAAAGAATGAGGTGGGTCTATTTATATTACAATTTTCACATTTTTGCTTCATTTTTCAGTTTCTAAAGACCAGTATTAATGCACTAGCAAATTAACAGCATTCTTGAGGTGTATTCTAATGCAGCTGTCAATCAGAATTTGCTTCTTTGCTTAAGCCAAAGTAATAGTGCCACAGTATAAAACTATTCCATGTAAAAGTCTAAACATTTAACAAAGAAAAGTACTCATGCAGTAGAATGATCCCCGTTATCATATATTATAATACTGGATTGCTATTGCTGATGCAATAATGTGAGCAGTGTATTAATGTTGTACCTGGTCAAGTTGGAGCTACTTTTAATTACTTCATATACTACTGGGTCAGTAGACTAAATGCTCATCATTGTGTGTAAAATCGGAATCAGCGGAGTAACTAGTGACTAGCTGTGATGTAAATGCATTTCAGTGAAAAGTACAAACTTCCCTTTTAAATGTTGTGGAGTAAAGTAGTATAAAATGGAAATACTAATATAAAAGTACAAATATTTCAAAATACCTATATTAAGTATATCAGTGGTGGAAGAAGTATTCAGATCCTTTACCTAAGTAAAAATACCATTTCTGAAATGTAAAAATACTTCATTACAAGTGCTGCATGGAAGTAAAAGTATGTGAGTATAGCAGCAAAATGTAGTTAAGTATTTAAGAAAAGTACTGATTTGGTCCCTCTAACAGATAATTTATTATATATGATATCATTAGATTATTAATACTGAAGCATCTATGTGTCAGCAGTATGTTAATGTTGTTGAGCTAGTTTGAACAACAGTTTTACATACAGATTTATAGAGACACCAGATAAATCTGAGAGGTTATAAAACGAATAATGTGATTGGAAAGAGAAAAACGTTCTGATACACGTCTGGTTTTTTTTTTAAAGGGTAAAAAAATCACTAATTGATGAAGTTGATTGATTGATGAACTCAGTCTGAAATCATACATTTTTTAAGATATTACAAGCCAAAAATGTTGGAAACCACTGGTTTAATCCTTAACAATGTGTTGTATTTGGTTTGATATATCCATTGTGTAAAATCGTCATCTTAAAAGTAACCAACTGAAGCTGTAAAATCCATGTATTGGAATAGAAAGAACAATGTTTCCCCCTGAAATTTAGTGGTTTATTAAGTAAAAAGTAGCATGAAATGGAAATAGTGACGTACAAATACCTAAGAATTGTACATTAGTGCAGTTCCTGAGGAAATGTACTTAGTTACTTTCCATTTCTGAAGCACCTTCACTGTCAAGAGTTTATGGTGTCACATGGTACACGTCATTAAAATGTTCAATATGCAAACTGACATCTAAATTGAGACTCTGGAAGTACGCATGTAGTTGAACGAGCATTGCTTTGGCACACTACATTTCAAGAGCGCCCAGTTGATCTGGCGCAGCTGTGTGCACTGC
>NW_019503845.1:0-1200 GCF_002814215.2 Seriola lalandi dorsalis
CACACACACACACACACACACACACATAATAGCAATCGTTTATTATACCTGAATGAATGCCCTCTAGAGCCAATGTTGCAATCGATAAGCTTTAATGCTCCCAGTGCCTCGCCCGGGCCGAAGTACTCACACAATCAATATTCAAACCTTTAACACACGCTCAAGTGCACTCATGACATGGTTTAACACTCAACCATACACATGTATTCAGCTGGTCATGTGCGTGTGTGTGTGGTCATTTCGTGAGTGTGTGCAAATCTTGTGCACACTTCACACCCATCCCTGTGGGCCTGTTCACTTAAAATGCTTTTGACCTTAATTTCCTCTCTGGACGTACTTCCCTCAAACGCTTGTGTTTGATAGTGTTTCACTCAGAGAATCAACAAATGCATTTTATTTATTTATTTATGTATATTTTATGCATTTATATCAAACAGGGCGACATGTCTCTGTTATGGATGTGTCACAAGTGTATTGAATTTGTTGCGTAATCTGTGTGATTATACATTCATGTACGCAATCTCACCTTGTCTCTTGCTGTTCTTGTGATTTTGACAGCATAAAGAATTAATGAGGGAGAATTGGTTGCAATGAAAAATTAGGCTACAACACATAAATCTGAGATCATCTTAATTACTTTATTTCTATGTCCTGAAGCTAATTCTTCGTCACACTGTCACTTGCAGAAACCACAGAGCCAGAAAAGATGGACACTGACACAGACTCCCAGCAGGCCGATAAGGTAAGACTCTTCTATGTTCCCATGTGTCCTGCAGGACGTGGACATCCTGTTTTAATTTGGGAATGAATGGTATAATATATTTTTAAAAATTATTAAAAAAAACCTCTGCAAATGAAAAGTACAAGACTGGGAATAAATTATATTTCTCTCTTTGTCAACAACAAATTGCATGTAGAGACTTATGTCTACATAAGTCCGCCAAAAAAACACTTTACGACTTTCCTACCTTGTCTGTGGCACTCAGCCCCAAGCCCAGGGATTCCTACTTAAGACACAAGTCTTTTACAACAGGTCACAAATACATTAAATTTAAAAGTTCCTCAAACAACTGTCAGTTTTAGCAAACCTTACTCAAACAGGAGTAACACTGTACAGTTGTCGGGCACTATTTTCAGTGGCGGATTAATACACAACTGTGTATGTGGGACTGAGTCAAAACAAACTGCTGTATGTGTGTT
>NW_019503846.1:0-736 GCF_002814215.2 Seriola lalandi dorsalis
AATTCTGTCATTGTCTCTGAAGGAGCTGAATTCTCCACCTGTTTCTCAGATGACTCCCTGACTTGGAGTGCTGTCTCAGGTAAATGTATTCCTTTGAGGGAAAGAAATATATTCTTTATCCAAGGCCTATTTTCTTAATTTTTTTATTTTTTCCCCCATGTAATAAATCATTATTCATTCAATGTCGCCCTGCAAAGCGGTGATGTCAGATAGAAAGATAGAAAAGAGACAGAAGAGGGAGTCTGTGCGATATGTGTCACTGTGGATATGAGGCAGTGTGTGTTTCAGTGCATGTAATTACATTTTTGAATGTATGATATATACTTGTGTATATGTGTTTATATATGAGTGTGTGTGTGTGTGTGTGTGTCTGAAGGCAGTGACTTGTATGCCTTCAGAGGCAGGGATGCCAGCACTCAGAGGGTTGCTGGCTCAGTTCCCAGAGACCCTGAGGGAAAGGCACCTATTGATAGATGAAAAACTCCCACAGTGCTTTGCTTCCTGTGTGCACAAAACCCACTGAGTCTGCAACCTCTATGAGCCCACACACTGGTTTGGAAACAGTGTTGTCTCTCTTCTCTTTATACAGCTTTATCTGTGTTGTAGTTTAAAATAGTGTTTCTCTCTACAGTTAATACCTCCAGCTCCCCTCTGCCCTCTCCCAGTGCTGCTTTCTAACATCTATCTATCTATCTATCTATCTATCTATCTATCTATCTATCTATCTATCTATCTA
>NW_019503847.1:0-407 GCF_002814215.2 Seriola lalandi dorsalis
AATGTTGGAATCAGAAACTCTCTTGGCCACATCTGGGTTCTTGTAGAGGCAGAGCTGGAGGGTGTGGACAAGACCTCTGTATCATCTGATTGAGTAGATGCAAAGCCATCACAGAAAGTGAGAATAACCTCTTGGCTGCTATCATCAGCTATTGGAATGACCTTGATGGCTGCCTAATCCTCAAGTTCAGCCGTAAATGTCAGGTTCACTAGTGCATCTCCAAAGTCCTTGTCTTGGTACTGCAGTCTAAAATTCCCATTTAACCCACACACGTTTCTGACTTCATTCATAAGCTGCTCAATTGTCTCTGGAATTCCATCAGGTAGAATGAGCTTCCTGGTGTCATCAGGATTCAGAATTACATGCAACTTGGCTGGCCTTTTCACTGTCAAGTCAGCCCATCCAAA
>NW_019503848.1:0-1079 GCF_002814215.2 Seriola lalandi dorsalis
ATCATTTCAAATGATGAAAATATTTTACAAAAACAAGAAGGAAATCTTTGGAAAACATAGTTAAGTGCGGCAACGTCACAAAGTTCGAGGGCGTCTTGGCAATAACAAAAAGGGAAATGACGTTGATATGAACAGTAAAAGAAGTAAAATAAATCAATCTTTTTGACACCTTCTAGTGTACAAGGATATCTTCACAACAACCTCTTCGGGTGAGGTTGCAGAAATCCTTGGCAAAAAATACACAAGAGGTGCCTTCTTCCAAGGCGTGAAGGTGTCTTGACAATCAAAGAACAGAAAGGAAACCTAAAATTTAAAAAACCAAATAAGAAAAAAAATAGAAACTGATTTGACACCTCCCTCATGTGGGCAGGAAAAACCTCCAAAAAACCTTTCAGGTCAGATTGGAGGAGTCCTTGGGAAGAACTACACAAGAGGGGCCATCTTCCAAGGCTTGAAGGTGTCTTGACAGTAAAATCATTTCAAATGATGACAATGTTTTGGAAATACAAGAAGGAAATCTTTGGAAGAAATACTCACGTACAGCAATGTCATGAAGCTCCAGGGCGTCTTGATGATAACCAAAAGGCAATGATGTTGATATGAACAATAAAATAAAGAAAATAAAGAACTTATATGACACCTTCTAGTGTACAAGGATATCTTCACAACAACCTCTTCAGGTGAGGTTGGAGAAATCCTTGGCAAAAAATACACAAGAGGTGCCTTCTTCCAAGGCGTGAAGGTGTCTTGACAATCAAAGAGCAGAAAGGAAACCTAACATTTTAAAAAATGAAATAAGAGAAAAACTGGAAACTGACTTGACAGTCAATGAAATGTAAATAAAACATTACTTTTAAATGAAATCAAAATTAAAAGATTTGGAAACTGACTTGACACCTCCCTCATGTGAGCAAGAAAAACCTCCAGAAAGACTTTAAAGTCATAATGGAGTCATTCTTGGGAAGAACTACACAAGAGGGGCCATCGTCCAAAGCTTCAAGGTGTCTTGACAGTAAAATCATTTCAAATGATGAAAATATTTTACAAAAACAAGAAGGAAATCTTTGGAAAACATAGTT
>NW_019503849.1:0-343 GCF_002814215.2 Seriola lalandi dorsalis
CGACTGACTTTTTTATTCCTGGAATACATAACACTGCTGTTTTCATCTGTTAGAGATATTCAGACATACTCATTATGTAAATGTTCCTTACAGCTTCAATTCAGACATGACAGAGCCATTGCTGATGAATATACAGTTCCTCTCATGTTTTAAACTCTGAAGAATCCTCTGCTCTGATTCATATTTAGTTCAACATGTTTTCACACATTTAACCGGGTCTGAAGTTCATCTCCTCTCACTTCCTGGTTGAGAAACCTGGATCAGGCCTTAAGCCCCGCCCACCACCTGCTGGCTCCAGGTGGACAGGTGACAGAGCAGAGAGCATCAAGATGGTGAGAGGAGG
>NW_019503850.1:0-827 GCF_002814215.2 Seriola lalandi dorsalis
TTTTATTAGCAATCTATTAATTTAACAATTTTCCAATAAAAATGTTTTACACACTCACACCATCATACACACGCACACATCCATCAGGCAATCCAAAAAATACACAAAAAAAAAAGAGCAAATAGCACAATTGGGTTAAATCAATTAAACATATAACTAAGCAAACCACACAAATGCAAACAAAAGAAAAACTGGCAAAGAAACAAAATTACTCAATAGTAATCCAAAACATATCAATCTACTAAACATGCAAAACAATTAAACCAAAATAATGTTAATAACTAACCCAAAAATAAACAAAAGAAAACATGCAAAGCAATTAAACCAAAATAATCAAACAAACAAAAGAAACATGCAAAACAACCCACACAAAGCAAAAGTAATTTCAAAAAAATGATTTACCCTCCATAGGCTACATGCAATATTTAAAATATTGAAAACACATACATGGGGCACCAGGGTAAAAAAACGTTAACCAATTTACTGCCAGAACAGCACAGTCGATGGGTTAGCGTTGGATGCAGGCCGGATGATTGGGTTCTCACAGGTACACAAAACCATAGGTAAAACAGCAGCCAGCCGACAGCGATCACGGGGGGGGGGGTTAGTGCTGGCAGACGCCGATCGCACACATATTTAACCTGTTATGAAAAGAGATATTTAGAGGCCACACTGTACCTATGACAGTGGCTTGAACTGCCGTCAGCACACAAACATACCGTCAGAGTTGAATGAGCGTCACACAGGTGAGGAGGAGAAACACCGAAGCCACAGTGGCTCAGCCACGACGTAACAGATCACAGCTGATCGGTCACAGCTGATCGGTC
>NW_019503851.1:0-495 GCF_002814215.2 Seriola lalandi dorsalis
CACTTAACACTTCAACAGAGTAAAATCCTCGAACGAGCAAAGAATCACAATTTTCTCCTCCTGGTTTAGTGTTTACAGCTGAAATGGTGACGTCATTTATTCTGTTTGGTCAGTAATCACCAAAAACATCAACAAAATCTCTGACTGTTTGGAACAATTTCAAAAGCTCTGGGTTTAACTCACCTAGGAGCAGAGAGGCAGATGAAACCGTCATGTCGTCGGGATGTTGACTAACTGTCAAACGGTCTGAATAGCGGTGTGATGTCCTGAGCCTCGATCACCACTTCCTTTTAAAAAGCCTCAACGTGTCACAGGTTGTGCTCTGTACAGAAGCAGCAACCTTATGGTTGCATGAGGCCGGGCGACATGATTAAGTGGAATTCAGGCATGCAGGTGAGATGTTAAACTTCAGCTGATACATATAGTACACGTGGCATTTTGCTTTGTTTTCACACAAGCCAATGAGTCAGGTTGAATATGCAACATTTTTTCTCA
>NW_019503852.1:0-323 GCF_002814215.2 Seriola lalandi dorsalis
TATTCCTCCAGGCCAAGCGACAATTGGGACGTAAAACCTACGACAAAGTGGCGACATTCATGTGTCACGATGCCGACACAGCCAAAAGATTTTACCAAGGTTATATAAACAAGCTAAATTAATGCCAAACCTATTTTTGTTATAGTATCCAGCAACTTGTATTTATTAATCTATTTTTTGACACAGCGGAGGACCCAGCAGAGGACACGCTCCAGAGCAGAGCATTGACAACAATGGCAATTTTGACATATGCAGCAAAGAAAAAGAAAAGGAGAGAGGAGTTGAAGAAGGATTATGGTGGTGATTACAACATGGAGACAATC
>NW_019503853.1:0-671 GCF_002814215.2 Seriola lalandi dorsalis
ATAAAGGTAAAATGTGTCCCATTGTTGTGCATTGTTAGCACCATAAGTGTTGTGGTGCTAACCGCTAAGCCGCAGTCTACAAATCATATTCTCTGGATGTAAAGGAACATGATCATCTGGTGCAAGACCAACAAAAATCACATCAACATCGTTTTGACATTTTTTCAATTGATTCATGGATTTTTTTCCATATTGTGCAGCCGTAAATAATCCCAATGTAGAGACAGAGGCTGTGCTCCAAAAGCCTTTTCTTCTTCTGAAGGCTCCTCACTGAGTGAAACCAGCTGAAGTATCTGAGCAGCAGCCATGATCACAGCTGCTCCACTTCTCTAAGTGATGAGGAAAGGAGCTTCAGTGCTTCCTATCTTATCTCCTTTAGGAGAGGAAACACCGGACCTTCCTTTATGAGAGGAAAGGAGAAATGCCGTCCCACAATTCCTTGCTGCAGCACCATTTAAAGTAGTTCCACCACAGCAGAGCCACATAAATGTAGAAAGATCAGAGCAGCTGTTTTATGTTTGTGACACCATCCAGAACTGATGGAAATCCTTGTCTGATCCACTGATTTAAAGAGAATGAATCTATATTCATGGATTCGGGCTTCAGTCAGGAGTCGTCATGAAGAACAAGCAGATTGAATTTATAGTTAAAAATATCATCATCATAACTAA
>NW_019503854.1:0-550 GCF_002814215.2 Seriola lalandi dorsalis
ACATTAGGTAGGGGAAACAGGAAACCACAAGGAGGAGGGAAAGGCAAAGCTGATACCTTAACAGTAGCTGGCAGACAGTGAAAGGGTACTGAGGGCACAGGACTGGTAAACATGAGTTTAAGTTGGGAGACATGGAAAGTTGGGTAATTTCTCATTGAACTGGTTAGCTTTAACTTGACAACAGTTGGATTGACAGCACTTTTGTTTGCAGATAAAAGCTTAGACAAAGCAAAAGGGTAAGTACAGGGGTAATACCTTGGGGAGGTGTGAGATGTGTGACCATGGAGGACTGGGAACAACATGGGATGGAGCAGACATTCAGGTGGGGAATGTGAAGCTTGTCCTTGAGCACATACAGTGCAAGCGGCAATGCAGGCCCAAGTATCTGTCTCCATTGTGGGCCACAAGAAGTGTATCAAGCTAAGTTAGAGTTGACAGGACAGGGCATCTGGTTTCACATTACCAGAGCCTGGGTGATAAGTATGGATGAAATTGAAGTTACTGCAAAACAGAGTTCAGTCGCTTTGCTGATTGAGAGTAGGCAAGATTG
>NW_019503855.1:0-578 GCF_002814215.2 Seriola lalandi dorsalis
CCTTCCACAACAGCAGGTAAGTGTGTTGATGACCCGGCCGGAGGAAGACTGACTGACTGCAGTGTTATTCTAGCAGTCAGTGATAAAGAGCAGCAGAATGAAAATGTGTGTGTGTGTGTGTTTGAGTGTGGAGCGACATCCGAGTGACGGCGTGCAGAAATTAACTGAGGAGATCGGAGGCAAAGATGAGGAGACGGAGGAAGAGGAGGTGTCAGTTTCATTTGTTCAATTCCATTCGTGTTTGTGTGTGTGTGTGTGTGTGTGTTGGAAAAAGAGTAAGCACATAAAGTCGAGCCTGTGTGTGTGTGTGAATTCAGGTTTATTCATGTTATAGGTGTGTAAGTAGTAGTTTCCCATGGGGAAAGTGGTCTCAGACTGTGGATCTGTGTGTGGATATACAGGGTGGATGGACACTGTTTCAGTGCCCTTGCCCTCATGTTTTATTACAGAAAGTGTTTGAAACCCACGACCACAATAGTCACACATCCTGTCAGTGTTTTACTTATGGATGGAATTATAGTGAAAATAAATGATTCTGCTGGGAACCCCCCAGGAACTCCTTCAAGGAACCCTGGGGG
>NW_019503856.1:0-2101 GCF_002814215.2 Seriola lalandi dorsalis
ACATTTTTATGACCTTTTATGCCATAATGTACTATGATGTTTTCTTGACATTTTATGCCATACTATACTATGACGTTTTTTTTGCATTTTTGTGCCATACTAAACTATGAAATTTTTTGACATTTTTATGCCTTAATATACTATGTCATTGTATTCCTTGCCATACTATGATGTTTTTGTGTCCTTTTATGGCATAATATACTATGACGTTTTTTTGACATTTTATGCCATACTATACTATGACGTTTTTTTTTGCATTTTTATACCATACTAAACTATGAAATTTTTTGACATTTTTATGCCTTAATATACTGTCATTTTATTCCTTGCCATACTATGACATTTTTTATGACCTTTTATGCCTTAATGAACTATGATGTTTTTTTGACGTTTTATGCCATACTAAACTATGACGTTTCTTGGCATTTTTATGCCTTTCTACACCATGTCGTTGTATTCCTTGCCTTACCATGACGTTTTTGTGACCTTTTATGCCATAATATACTATGATGTTTTTTTTACGTTTTATGCCATACTATACTATGATGTTTTTTTTGCATTTTTGTGCCATACTAAACTATGAAATTTTTTGACTTTTTTATGCCTTAATATACTATGTCTTTGTATTCCTTGCCATACTATGACGTTTTTGTGTCCTTTTATGGCATAATATACTATGACGTTTTTTTGACATTTTATGCCATACTATACTATGACGATTTTTGGCATTTTTATGCCTTACTATACTATGTCGTATTATGTCTTACCATACTATGAGGTTTTTAAGACCTTTTATGCCATAATATAATATGATGTTTTTTTGACATTTTTTCCATACTTTACTATGACATTTCTTGGTATTTTTATACCTTTCTACGCTATTTTGTTGTATTCCTTGCCATACTGTGACGTTTTCACAACCTTTTATATCATAATATACTATGATGTTTTTTTTGACATTTTATGCCATACTATACTGTGATGTTTTTTGATGTTTTTATGCCTATGACGTTTTTATGCCTTAGTTTACTATGATGTTTTTTTTAACATTTCTGTACATTACAATATTAAGACTTTTTATGCCGTACTATACTATTCTTTGACCTTTTTATGCCTCGTGATACTATGACGTTTTGTGGCAATTTCCTGCCTTACTATACCATGATATTTTTTTGGCATTTTTGTACCTTACTATACTGTGACAGTTTTTTACATTTTTATGCCTTACTATATTAAAATGTTTTCATGCCTATTTATATACTACCTTTGCACTAGTTCACCATGGTGGTGCAGTGGTTAAGATAGTTATCCCTCATCCACTGAATTCTTGGTTCAAATCCCACTGTGAGCATTCTATGCCTTACTATACTATGACGTATTTTGACATTTTATACCTTACTATATTAAAATGTTTTCATACCTATTTATATACTACCTTTTTACTAGTTCACCATGGTGGTGCGGTGGTTAAAATAGTTGTCCTTCATCCACTGTGTTCTTGGTTCAAATCCCACTGCGAGCATTTTATGCTTTACTATACTATGACGTATTTTGACATTTTATGCCTTACGATACTATGATGTTTTTTTGACATTTTTATACCTTATTGTACTATGACAGTTCTTGACATTTTCATGCCGAACTATATCAAAACTTTTTCATGGCTAACTATATACTATTTTGGTGGTTGTTCACCATGGTGGTGCAGTGGTAAGATTGTTGTCTCTCATTTGCAGCGTTTTTGGTTCAAATCTCACTGGGAACATTTTGTGCCTTACTATACTATGACGTATTTTGACATTTTATGCCTTACTATAGTATGACGATTTTTGACGTTTTTATGCCTTAATATACTATGACGATTTTTGACATGTTTATGCCTTCCTATATTAAAACCTTTCTATTGCTAACTATATACTGTTGTTGCAGTTGTTCACATGGTGGTGCAGTGGTTAAGCTAGTTGTCTCTCATCTACCGAGTTCTTGGTTCGAATCCCACTGGGAGCATTTCATGCCTAACTATAGTATGATGTATTTTGACATGTTATGCCTTACTATACTATGATGTTTCTTGGCATTTTTATACCTTATTATACTATGA
>NW_019503857.1:0-332 GCF_002814215.2 Seriola lalandi dorsalis
ACAACATCTTTTAAAGTGTCCAAAAACAACAGTCTTTCTGAACCCACACTGGGAACATACACATTAATAAAAACCATCTTCACTTTCTCAAAGTCAGCACATACTTTGAGCAGCCGACCTGGAATGATTTCATCAACAGTGTAGGAACAAGGTAAGAAATCTCTAGAGAAGAGAATACCAACTCCCCCACTGTTACTGCTCTTATGACTGAGTACAGCCCCCCCACTCCATTCCCTCTTCCAGTCACATTCATTATCAGCAGTGCTGTGAGTTTCCTGCAGGAACATGACATTGATCTTCTTGATGTTAATCAGACTGAACAGAGAGGCTCT
>NW_019503858.1:0-344 GCF_002814215.2 Seriola lalandi dorsalis
ACCAACTCCCCCACTGTTACTGCTCTTATGACTGAGTACAGCCCCCCCACTCCATTCCCTCTTCCAGTCACATTCATTATCAGCAGTGCTGTGAGTTTCCTGCAGGAACATGACATTGATCTTCTTGATGTTAATCAAACTGAACAGAGAGGCTCTTTTAACATCTTCTCTAGCTCCATTAATATTTAAAGAGCCAAGTTTAAAGTCACACATGTTTAATATAAAGCAACATCGTGACAAAAACAAAAGAAGTAAATAAAAGAACAGAAAATTAAACTTATTCATTATTAGCCATTGTAGCTCGAACCTTCAGCAACAGTTTTTTCAGTCTAAAGATCTCTGGA
>NW_019503859.1:0-911 GCF_002814215.2 Seriola lalandi dorsalis
AAAGTTAGAAAATAGACTTACACTGAAATAAAAAGAAAAACAATGACTCACAAACTCATTACAAGTAAAACAAATAGTTTACTTTCCTGGGGCCACAACCTCTATTGTAGATAATATTACCGTATGTTTCGGGTAAAATATATCAGACAGCAAACTACAATAGACGATTCGTAACGTCCAAACAACACAAGTTACAATTTCTGTGTCGGTTCAAGATACGGATGGTCAAGGATTAAAAACCAAGACAGTCAAGAAAACAATCATATACTTACTGTTGATTTATATATAAAAAAAAAAAAAGTAGCCCAAAGCTAGCTGGGACGACCTACGAGCGACTGCCAGCAGTGATGGAAAGCTAATACTCGGCAAACATTAGCTAAATAATGTTGAGCGATAAAGTGACTTTGGATTTTCAGTTAGGCTGGCTATTTTGTTTCTGTTATCCGAAAGCTGTAACACTATATATGACGTTTTATTATCATACTATGCTCGTACAGTTTCAGGTTATTTTAGCTTATGCTAAAAGAACAGAGGCCTGCTTGAACCACCAATTTCTCGCGACCTTATCGTTAGCGTTAGCTCAATGTTAACACGGCTGTTTATTTATACTTTTATATTATAACACTACAGTGTAACAGCTAAATGTGTTATGTAAGCAAAGTATGTGGTGTTAATTACCAGTTTCAGGTTTTAAAAGATTATAAAAGTTGTGTAATGTAGGAAAAACCCCGTCCCTCTTCGTTGTCTGCTGCAGCCGGACTCAGACTAAAGCAAAATGGCGGCCGCAGGATAAAAAGAACGAGGGTGTGCTGCGTTCCGGTCGACTGGGAAAATTGTAAATTCAAATACTCTACCGTGCCTAAAACAGGGAGGCCCCATGATGACATGCTCAACGATGCTACAATTCAGAT
>NW_019503860.1:0-423 GCF_002814215.2 Seriola lalandi dorsalis
AAAAAATCTCTTGAGTGAAAACAGCATGTTTCTCACTGGAATCTTAACACCTTTTATTTATTTTCCTTCAAAGGCTTCACTACATACAGTATATTATATGACCTGGCAGACATGAATGTAAACTGCAACGTGACTGACAACAACCATAAGATGGTAATTCTGGTTTCTGGTGCAGTCATCAAGTCAGCATTTTAATTTCTCCAACACTGGTTTATTATCATACATTGAAATGTTAGCAATACCTTTTTCTTCAGCCACATCCTCTAGCTCAAGGAAATACTTGAAACACTGGGCATGTTGAGATATACTGCATGTACTGCATGTTCTGGGTCTGCCCAAAGTTGTCCTCTCACTTGGAGATGGCTGGTAGGCATCCCAGTCAGATGCCCCAAAGACTCCAACTGGCTCCTTTCAATATGAAGG
>NW_019503861.1:0-507 GCF_002814215.2 Seriola lalandi dorsalis
ATGTTGAGGAATATCATAGAAGAGACATAATCAATGTCACACATGCAGGAACAATATCTGCCATGTTGATTGTTTCTTGCTCTTCTTTTCATTCAGCCATTTCTATTTTAGGACTACTTTATTTAATAAAGGGAAATATACAGTATATAAGTGGGGGCTATCGATTCCAGTGACATATAAAATAATAATTCACCTTTAGAGACGAGACTCACCTTAGCTCTGACGTTCTCGTAGGACGCCGGGCTCACCAGGGAGAAACAGATGAGGAAAACATCCTGGATGAAGATAAACAACGGGAAGAGGGAAAGATTAAATAGATTGTACCACACCAGCTCAGTCACTATGTCTGCAAGGATATATAGGAAATAGAAAATATATATTAAGTAACTCGTGGAGATGTCCACTTTGCTCTACCTGTGTGTGATTTTGTTGAAACAAGTATTTGATTTAAAATGGGCCAAAATGTTCAGGCTGATTCGACCAAAATAAAATCTTATACCAACATGC
>NW_019503862.1:0-478 GCF_002814215.2 Seriola lalandi dorsalis
AAAAATCATCATAGTATAATAAGGCATAAAAAGTTCAAAAAGAGTCATAGTTTAGTATGGCATAAAAAGTCATACTATAGTAAGGCATGAAAATTTGAAAAATCATCATAGTATAGTAAGGCATAATAAGGCATAAAACATCATAAATAATAAGGAATAAAAAGTTCAAAAATCGTCATAGTATAATAATGCTTAAAAAGTTCAAAAAAAGTCATAGTATAGTATGGCATAAAACGTCATAGTATAGTAAGGCATAAAAAGTTCAAAAATCGTCTTAGTATAGTAAGGCATAAAAAGTTCAAAAATCATCATAGTATAGTAAGGCATAAAAAGTTCAAAAAACATCATAGTATAATAAGGCTAAAAACGTCATAGTATTGTAAGGTATAAAATGTTCCAAAAACATCATTGTATAATGAGGCATAAAACGTCATAGTATAGTATGGCATAAAATGTCATAAAATGGAAAGGCATAAAA
>NW_019503863.1:0-515 GCF_002814215.2 Seriola lalandi dorsalis
CTTTAGATCCATGCTGCAGTGTAACTGACTGGTTTAACTCTGCCTTCTACAATTGACATTTCAGTACAACTAAACTGCAACAGCAAAAAACATTTTGCAGGAAACAGGCTGGATTATGTTCAGAGGCAAATTCATTCATTTATTTATTAACAGCAGCAGAGTCACCAGGAGCTGGTGGTGGTGAATGGTGGAGGAACAAAGTGCACGACAGTCACAGCAGAGACCGGGTTCACATTCACAGTCCCATCTATGGTTTCAGCAACAAAAGCTCTTTGGTTACTTTGAGAGAAAGATGGTGGTTTTGGTTAAATGTAAATAATCAGGTTGTGTCCAAATTCACTGGGAACTTTTTTCTGTATTAAAACAGAAAAGGCTCTTTCCCTCACCCTTCACCAAGAGCCATGAGAGTCTGAAGAGAACCAGAGAAAGTTTAATAATGTTAGAGTCACAAGTGGATGTTGTGCTGCAAGATCAGAGAGTTTGGTGGAAAACAGATATAGAACAGATACATTACT
>NW_019503864.1:0-325 GCF_002814215.2 Seriola lalandi dorsalis
TTATTCTCAGTAGATAATAAGTATTGCCCTTAGCTTTAGTTCAGAGTCTGGTCAGTGGTTTTACAGATGTGACTGTCCTGTGGTTTTGATGATGTATACTTTACAAGATACAAGTGCAAAATCTCAGTGAATAAGATCATAGAGATCAGTATTAAAGATATCTGAAGACTGACTGAAATAGATATAACTAGATAAACTCCAATAAAGAATCTTTTTTTTTACCTTATTGTTTAAATTAATTATACACTGTAGAAGAAATTCAGATATCAAGGCTGAGTGACCAAAGTGGCCATTGTAACTGACAGAAATCTGTATAAAAAGTTGA
>NW_019503865.1:0-675 GCF_002814215.2 Seriola lalandi dorsalis
TCCATAATGTTATTAGAATGTGTTTTGAAAGAGGCTTTGTTGGACATATGTAATGTTTCTTCTAAATTGATAGCGTATTCATCCTCGCTAGCTGTGTTTATATTTTCTTTGAAAAGTAATCGAATGTTATGCAACTTCATGTTAGATGTGGAATAGTATCCATCAGCCAGTTATCTGAAAACTAAACAGTGCAGTTGTCAAGCTGCTGAACAGCAAACCAAAGACTTTTGGGAGAAAAAATTATTTTTTATTTAATTTGTATATGAAGAATAACAGAACACATACAGTGTGGAAATTATTATTATTTTTATAAGAAATTGAAGTTTCTTGTGTGGGATTGTGTTATGCTTATGTGAACTGGTAGAGTTTATGAAGAGAAATGTGGAAAATGTAGCTAAAATATGAATGTATAATTAAAGTGCAACAGAAGCAAGCGGAGGAAACACAGTACCTGTTGCCTGTCTCATCATTTTACTGTTCTTTCCAGAACAAATATAATCTGTCTACAGACCTCAAGCCGGGGCCTGTTACAATTACTCACCCACAGTTTTTATGTACAGTGCTCGGCAGGGGCGGAGCCAGACATTATAAACATTTGGGGGTTAGCCAAACTCAAGGGGCTGAAAATAAAACCATCAAGTTTTGCATCAAGACCAAAAGCTCCACTAGTTGTCG
>NW_019503866.1:0-519 GCF_002814215.2 Seriola lalandi dorsalis
GGTGCTTAGCATCCCTGACGTGCCGCAGCACATTAGCGACAGCCGAGGCTGTGTTATCGGCATCCGAGCTGGACAGCTGTAGATTGTAAAGTAAATAAAATACTACTAACTCCCAAGACGGACGGAGAGTCGTCCCCTGGTTTATGTGTGAGAACTCTGAGAAGCTGCCAGAGGACCGGACATTTGCCATAAGAGGGAGAGAGTGAGGACCGGGAGAGCCCTGGACCTTTGGAGGGAGACTGTAGCTGCTGTACTTGAACGTGGCTCACCGCACTGTGTTGCTGCACGCTCCATTTGCTTGCCGTTGAGACTGCACCTTGCCTTTTGCCCCTTTTCCATCTTATTCTCTGACTGTTGCTGGACTCGTGAGTACACCATTAACACTGTGCACGTGCTTTTATTTGTTTATGCTGGTTAAAACCAAGTGAAACGGCCATTCGTTTTCGGCCTCCACGCTCACAAGCATCGACCAGGCCTGCAACGTTTTCTTTACATTTAATAGCCCTGCGTGAATGTGTG
>NW_019503867.1:0-397 GCF_002814215.2 Seriola lalandi dorsalis
CCCTGTTCAAATGCCAGGTTTTTGTCATGTAAAAAAATTACATCAAGATAAATAATTTCACAACATTTTCCACCTTTAATGTGACTTATAACCTGTACAACCAATTGAAAAACAAACAGAAATCTTTCAGGGAGGTAAAGTAAAAATAAAGAACTGAGATAATGTGGTTGCATAAGTGTGCACACGCTTTTATAACTGGGGATGTGGCTGTGTTCAGATTTAGCCAATTACATTCAAACGCATGTTAAATTGGAGTCAGCACACACCTGTCACCAAATAAAGTGCCTCTGATCAACCCCAAATAAAGTTCAGCTGTTCTAGCAGGCTTTTCCTGACATTTTTGTAGCCACATCTTCCAGCACAAGCCATGGTCCGCAGAGAGCTTCCAAAGCATCAG
>NW_019503868.1:0-1283 GCF_002814215.2 Seriola lalandi dorsalis
GGCATAAAAAAACGTCATAGTATAGTAAGGCTTAAAAATGTCATAAAAACGCCATAGTATAGTAGGGCATAAAAATGTCATAAAAAGGTCATGGTATAATAAGGCATAAAAACGTCATAGTATAATAAGGCATAAAAAAACGTCATAGTATAGTAAGGCTTAAAAATGTCATAAAAACGCCATAGTATAGTAGGGCATAAAAATGTCATAAAAAGGTCATGGTATAATAAGGCTTAAAAATGTCATAAAAACGTCATAGTATAATAAGGCATAAAAATGTCATAAAAACGCCATAGTATAGTAGGGAATAAAAATGTCATAAAAACGTCATAGTATAATAAGGCGTAAAAACGTCATAGTATAGTAAGGCTTAAAATTGTCATAAAAACGTCATAGTATAATAAGGAATGAAAAACGCCATAGTATAGTATGGCATAAAAATGTCATAAAAACGTCATAGTATAATAAGGCGTAAAAACGTCATAGTATAATAAGGCATGAAAAACGCCATAGTATAGTATGGCATAAAAATATCAGAAAAATGTCAGAAAAACGTCATAGTATAATAAAGCATAAAAAAACGTCATAGTATAGTAAGGCTTAAAAATGTCATAAAAACGTCATAGTATAGCATGGCATAAAAATGTCATAAAAAGGTCATGGTATAATAAGGTATCAAAAATGTCATAAAAACGTCATAGTATAGTAGGGCATAAAAACGTCATAGTATAGTAAGGCTTAAAAATGTCGTAAAAAGGTCATGGTATAGTAGGGCATAAAAACGTCATAGTATAGTAAGGCTTAAAAATGTCATGAAAATGTCATAGTATAGCATGGCATAAAATTGTCATAAAAACGTCATAGTATAGTAAGGCATAAAAAATGTCATAAAAACGTCCTAGTATAGTAAGGCTTAAAAATGTCATAGTATAGTATGGCATAAAAATTTCATAAAAACGTCATAGTATAATAAGGCATAAAAAAACGTCATAGTATAGTAGGGCATAAAAATGTCATAAAAAGGTCATGGTATAATAAGGCATAAAAAAGTCAAAGTATAATAAGGCATGAAAAACGCCATAGTATAGTATGGCATAAAAATATCATAAAAATGTCATAAAAACGTCATAGTATAATAAAGCATAAAAAAACGTCATAGTATAGTAAGGCTTAAAAATGTCATAAAAAGGTCATGGTATAATAAGGCATAAAAAATGTCATAAAAACGTCATAGTATAGTAGGGCATAAAAACGTCATAGTATAGTAAGGCTTAAAAATGTCG
>NW_019503869.1:0-1240 GCF_002814215.2 Seriola lalandi dorsalis
GTGTGTGTGGTGCTTCTCACATCAGAGGACATGAGTGATTTTAAAGTCTCCACACTTAATATAAATGGAGGCAGAGATGTGAGGAAGAGAGCCAGTCTGTTTGAACTGATAAAAGTGAAGAGTGTTAATGTGATGTTGGTTCAGGAAACACACAGCGACTCTGTAAATGAGACTGACTGGAGGAGGGAATGGGACGGGGAGGTGGTTTTAAGTCACTTAACTAAGACCAGTGGAGGAGTGGCACTCCTCTTCTCTAAAAACTTTCTGCCACAGTCTCATGTGGTGGAGGAAGTGATGGAGGGGAGACTGATGGTGGTCAGAGCCAAATATGAGCGTTTTACTCTTGTTTTTATAAATGTATACGCTCCCAACACAGGACCTGCC
Organism: Seriola lalandi dorsalis; assembly: GCF_002814215.2. Lineage (NCBI taxonomy): Eukaryota > Metazoa > Chordata > Actinopteri > Carangiformes > Carangidae > Seriola > Seriola lalandi. The sequence continues at coordinate 385 of NW_019503869.1, forward strand.
AGAGTTCAGTTTTTAAATGAACTAGCTGTGGTTTTAAGTCAGTGTGGGCCTGAAGAGGTTTTGTTTTTAGGAGGAGATTTTAACTGCACAGAGAACGATCAGCTGGACAGGAATCACACTGAACCTCATGCCGCCTCAAAACGAGCCATGAAGCAGCTGGTAGAGGCTCAAAGTTTAACTGACGTATGGAGGGAAATACATGGCAAACAGAGGCAGTACACTTGGGTCCAGACCAGAGAGAAGCTTCTCTCGATGGCCAGATTAGACAGGTTTTATTGTTTTAAGCATCATTTTAGTATTTTTAAAGGATGCAGAATACTTCCTGTGGGGTTCTCAGATCATTGCATGGTGTCCTGTAATGTGTATATTGCAAATGTGAAACACAAGTCTGCATATTGGCACTTTAACACTGCTTTGTTGTTGGATGAACATTTTAAAGAAACGTTTTTATTTTTCTGGGGAGTTTTTAGAACTAAAAAAGGGGATTTTACATCGTTGAAGCAGTGGTGGGATTGTGGGAAAGTAGAGATCAAGCAGTTTTGTCAACAGTACACTCTCAATGTCTCTCGTGACATCACCAAATCTATAAGAGATCTGGAGATTGAAATAGTGGAGCTGCAAAGTGCTGCAGAGTCCACAGGAGATCGAGGCTGTATTGAAGACCTCAAAACCAAAAAAGCCGTACTGGCGGACCTGCTGGGCTCTAAAGCACAAGGGGCGCTGATCCGGTCCCGCTTTCAGAGCGCTGCTCTGATGGACTCACCGTCCAAGTTCTTTTTCAGCCTGGAGAAGAAGAATGGGCAGAGCAGGTTCATCCACGCTCTGCACTCAGCTGCAGGACACCTGCTGACTGAAG
>NW_019503870.1:0-310 GCF_002814215.2 Seriola lalandi dorsalis
AAACATCATAGTATGGTAAAGTACAAAACGACATAGTATAGTATGGCATTAAAATGCTAAAAAATGTCATAGTATAGTATGGCATGAAGTATAAAAAAAAAATGTCACTGTTTATTATGGCATAAAAGGTCAATAAAACATCATGGTATATTAAGGCATAAAAGGTCATAAAAAAGTCATTGCATGGTAAGGAATAAAACGACATAGTATAGTAAGGCATAAAAATGCAAATAAAATGTCATAGTATAGTAAGGCATAAATATATCAAAAAACGTCATAGTATAGTATGGCATAAAACCTCAAAAAAACA
>NW_019503872.1:0-420 GCF_002814215.2 Seriola lalandi dorsalis
GTGTGGTCGCAAGAAGGTTTGCTGCGTCTCCCAGCACAGTCACAACAGCATAGAGGAGATACCAGGAGACCGGCCAGAGTCGTACAACATGACCTCTAGCAGGATACTGGTGTGCATGTTTCTGACCAAACTGTCAGGAACAGACTCCATGAGGGTGGCATGAGGGCCCCACGTCCTCTAGTGGGACCTGTGCTCACAGCCCAGCACCCTGCAGCGCGACTGGCATTCGCCAAAGAACACCAGAACTGTCAGGTCTGCAATTGGCACCCTGTTCTCTTCACCAATGAGAGCAGGTTCACACTGAGCACATGTGACAGGCGTGAAAGAGTCTGGAGGCGCCGTGGTGAACGTTATGCTGCCTGTAACATCATCCAGCATGAGCGGTTTGGTGGTGGGTCAGTGATGGTCTGGGGAGGCAGA
>NW_019503873.1:0-325 GCF_002814215.2 Seriola lalandi dorsalis
ACTCCAGTCCTGATTCTTGAAGCTTTCACGTCTGTTAAAAAAGGCCGGTTATTAACGAGTGTGTAAATGAGACCACAGAGGTTGTCGGGGACGTTAAACATCATCATGTTGAACATGAAAACTGATGAACTCACCAGTCCACCTTCACAGCCTGGCTTAGTTTAAATACAAACTGTCACTAACTCTGTCAGAGGAAAGGCTTCTGTAGAAGAGGTCAGAGCTGAATCAAACTACAAGTTGAAGTTTAGTTGAGGAGACGTTGAAGTCATGTGACCGTGGTGTAGTTACTTTATAGCCTAACATTAGCTTTTTACTTCTGACGATT
>NW_019503874.1:0-426 GCF_002814215.2 Seriola lalandi dorsalis
TTTTTCTTTACTCTGTTATTATTTTTTATTTTTAACAACAATTTTAAATAACAACAATAAAAACTAATATTCTAGCTTTAACTACTTAATTCCTTGCTATTCAAAATAGAATAGCTGGGAATACTCAACTGAGCATGGGGGGTCTACAAGGATGATAGATACTAGGGATAACCTATTATCTAAAGCCAATAACATATAATTAAAAGCCATAGAGTCTCTTGAATTTGATCCCAGCTTGTGCACTGATTACATAAAACATAACGTGAAGGGGGAGTAATGTAAGGCCTTCAGGAGTGTAGTGCAGTGTAAATGAGGGGGCTCTACAAATGCTTCTGTAGCTTCATTTACTTATCATTTATTTTTGATTGATAATAACAGTTTATCGAATTAAATTCACTTACTTTATTTAAGAGATTTGGTAAAAAA
>NW_019503875.1:0-2696 GCF_002814215.2 Seriola lalandi dorsalis
TCCCTAAGATGGTGTTTCCTGCTGCGCTCTTCCCAACTCCAGTTTTCCCAACAAGTGCAATCCTGAAGTCTGATGGTTCCTCTGCCTCTGTTGGAGAATTTCAAAAGACATCATTGATGTTGTAAAGGACAAACTTTAATTCACAATTATCCCACTGTGTCTCTGTCGGCATCACTCTCATAAAACCCTGAAACAACCAGGTGTTACCTTCAAGGCCCAAACTGAGCGACAGAGGAGATGAACAGTCACAGTAACGTGCTGCTGGGACGTACCAGCAGAAATATAAGAATTAATATTAAAGACACATTATGTGTCTGTATGTCAGGTGTAGACCACACGATGAAAGTGTTGTGTAAATGAAATGATGTTTTCAGCAGGTTTTTTTTTCTCCAAACTTTATTGAACAATTAAATATTATAGAAATCTTCAGTTTTCATTTTGCATTCTTAAAAATTACACAAAACATGTTCACACTCTGTTCAAAAACAGCAAGGCCATACCGACATCAAATAAAATACATATATTTCAAAATAAATATCAGAAAAATAAAAATAAAATATGACATGTTATAAGAAAATAAGCAAAATAATAATACAGGCTAATCTTCCTCACCTCCCAGCAGTCAGGATTAAAAAAAAGCAGATTTCTATTAACAAATCATTCATATTTTACAGCATACACTATCCATACCTCGTGACACCATCAATGAGCCACGTAGATGGTCCCCATAATAGAAGAGTCAGTGGAGTGCATGAGTGCCACAAGTCAATCAAAGCACCAGGTACCGTGACATATTCTGACACAGGTCTGGCACTTGTTTCTTTGTGTCCGCCAAAAACAACAAAGAGGAAAAAAAAATCTTAATTTCACTTTTAAAACATGTCAGTGAGGGTTTCTGATTCCTCCATTTACATGTATGGATATGATATTTTCCCATAGTTATGGTTACATTAACCATATCAGATATTTCTTTAGTGAGATTATTTTTGTAAATTAAAATCTGTTGTATATCAAATGGTGTGATATTCTCCATTTTAATGCTAAACCAATTATGAAGGTTCTGCCAAAATTGTTCGGTAACTTTGCAAGAGTAAAAGAGATGTTCAATGGTTCCCGGTTCTTTGAGACAGAAACTGCAAGGGTCAACCTCAAAACCAAATCTTTTTTAAAGCATTTCTGCTACAGGATAATAATTGTTTATGATTTTGTATTGTAGTTCCTTTGCCTTTGGGGGAATTGGCCATTTTAAATATTTACAATATTTATCCATGATGGATGGATTATCGCTTAATCTGAGTTTTGCAGTTCTTGTAAAATCATGAAAAGTTTTACACTTTTCCGATGAATTGGTTGTTGCATTTTTTGTCTCTAATAAGCATTTGGTTAATTTTTAAGTCTGGCATGATTCTTGATTGAGAGAGTGTGTTTTGTATTAAAGTTGTCGGAGCAAGAGGTATTGCTTTGCATATTCTGCTGAATTCCCTGTAAGAACATTGAACATCAAATTTCTCCCTGAAGGCATTGAGTTGTAAAAATGTACCATGATCATCCATAAGATCTATAACAAAAGTTATCTTTTTATCAAGCCAATTTTGATTGAATAGGCTTTTTCTATTTATCGTGATTGTTCTGTTATTCCACAATGTGGAGCCATGTGGAGTAAAGTTATGGGAAAATATCATCTTCCAGTAGTATAGTACTTGTTTATGAAATTCAGATAGTTTCACAGGCAATTTCGTAGTCTCAAAATCACATTTTAAAACAAAATCCAACCCTCCAATTTAAAAAAAAAATGCTTCTGGGGATGTGAAACCAAATTGATTCAGTCTGTCATATAAAGGCTTTTATCCAGTTTATTTTGAAAACTCCTACCATTGATTCAAAGTCAAGTGTTTTCAAACCTCCTTTTTTTTTTAAAATCTTTGACCAATTGTGATTTTTTAATATAATGTGTTTTGTTTCTCCATATGAAGTTATATATTATAGAGTTTGCTTTTTTAATGTTTTTAGGAGCTGCAGTCACCTGTCTCTGCTCTGTAGTCATCACTGTGGTCTGGAGCAGGGTCCCGCCCACAGCACCATCTGATTGGTTAACGTCACGAGAAACACCCTATCACGCTAAAGGCCGCCGTGAACACAGACTGGAGCCGGAGCTGAGTGTCGGAGGTGAAACAGCAGACATCCCTGAGGCTGTAATAAACATCTCAATGCTCTACAGTGAAGTTACAACAACTCCACACTCTGATGAACAAGTTCACCTGTTGATTATAAAGCAGGGTTTTCCCCTCGCGCCCAACGGCCGGACATTAAAGCATTTCCATCCGGCTGCTCTTTCCCTCCTGACGTCATGTGTCTGTCGGAGAAACGTGGATTTCTAACGTGAAACTACGTTGTTGTGTTTTTACTGTTTTGATCAGGTCTGATCTCTGCGGATCAGTTTTTACAAGGACCCCCACTCTACATCCGGTCTGTGTGTGTGTGTGTGTGTGTGTGTGTGTGTGTTGGCGCTGACGCAGAGTTTTTCTAAAGTTTTTCTAAATCAACAATAATAAGATTCATAAACGAACTTACCAAGCTGACGATATGCCATATCTGTCTTTTACAGGCGGAGATTGTGTCGAGTCTTGTTGCTGCTGAAGTTCTGTTGGTGAATAAATTCAGTTTCGTTTCCTCTCTTTTATAGTCTGTTTCCTCCC
>NW_019503876.1:0-592 GCF_002814215.2 Seriola lalandi dorsalis
AAACAGGAAGTGCACGGGGAAACAGAGCACAAGACAGGGAAGACTAAACTAGACACTAGAAATACCCAAAACAGAAATACTCAAACCAAAAATACTCAAAACCCAGAACAGAAACCCAAAACACAGAAAACTAAATCATCAAGAAAGTCCCAAAAAAGTCCAAAAAACCAAAACCCTGGACCCTCCAGGCTGAGACCATGACACAAGGAGATGGTCATGGACTTTAGGAGGTCTAGGCCGTACCTTCAGCCATTCAAGGGAAGGACATTGAGGTGCTTCACACTTATAAATACCTAGGTGTGCACCTGGACAGTAAACTGGACTGGTCCCTGAATATGGATGCCATCTACCAGAAGGGGCAGAGCCAGCTGTTTTTCCTCAGGAAGCTCAGGTCCTTTGCCGTTTGCAGTGAAATGCTGCACATGTTTTATCAGTCAGTGGTGGACAGTGTATGTTTTTATGCTGCTGTCTGCTGGAGCAGTAGCATGTCAGCCATGAACACAAAGAGACTGGACAAGTTGGTCAAAAAGGCTGGGTCTGTGCTTGGCAGGAGTCTGGACTCACTCAGGACTGTTGTGGAGAGATGCATGCA
>NW_019503877.1:0-300 GCF_002814215.2 Seriola lalandi dorsalis
TTCCAAGAGCTAAAGACAAAGTACGGCCTCGAAAACAAAGACTTCTATAGATACATGCAGTTAAGAGATTATTACACAAAAGAGATAAGGCCAGTTGCAACTATAAACAAGATGATTGGAGTCATTATGGATTCATACAAACAGAAGGGGTCTCGGCCCATCTCTGCCTTTTACCGAGCTCTGGGAGAGAGCAGAGGGGAATCAACCCTCTATATAAAAGCAAAATGGGAAGCAGAACTAAAGATCCAAATACAAGAGGAGGAATGGTACCACATGTGCCAGACACAATGTACATCTACA
>NW_019503878.1:0-386 GCF_002814215.2 Seriola lalandi dorsalis
TTTCATGCCTTAATATACTATGACCCATTTATGACATTTTATGCCTCACTATACTATGACCTTTTTATTACATTTTATGCCTTACTATACTATGATGTTTTTTGACATTTCATGCCTTATTATACTATGACCATTTTATAACATTTTATGCCTTACTATACTATGACGTTTTTTGACATTTTTATGCCTTACTATATTATGACCTTTTTATAAAATTTTTATGGGTAATTATACTATGACATTTTTTTTGCCTTACTATACTATGCCGTTTTTTGACATTTCATGCCTTACTATACGTAACCCTTTTATGACATTTTATGCCTTACTATACTATGAGGTTTTTTGACGTTTTTATGCCTTACTATACTATGACCTTTTTATGGCAT
>NW_019503879.1:0-397 GCF_002814215.2 Seriola lalandi dorsalis
GTGACACGGCCACTTTAAGGGAGAAGGTGGCTAAATGAAGAGGAATCACTACTTTGCTCTGGAGGAGGGAAGTTACTGTTACTGCTGTTTACACTGCAGGTCAGAGACAGATGTGAAGGGTTTGACCTCTGCAGCAGAAACAGTCAGAGGAGGAAGATGAGGCTCACAGTGAAGAAGAAGAGACGCTCACACAGAGAAGAAGCCCAACAAGTTCAGGGAAGTGGACTGTATACTGACAGACCTGAGGACTAATGTGTAGCTGAACACTGGATATCCGTTAGTATTTCTCTCCATCATCTTGGACACTGGGTATAAATGGGTTAACTGGAGAGGTCTTCTTTTGTGTGTGATGTGATTTGTTCATGTGTCTCCCCCCAGTGTAAATAAAGGTGTGTTA
>NW_019503880.1:0-309 GCF_002814215.2 Seriola lalandi dorsalis
GCTCAGGATCTCCAGTATGAAACACTACTGTGAGTGTTTCAGGTTTCCATTGCTTTTCACTAACAGTGTCCCTTATTGACTCAGGTACGAGAAGAAAGGAGCTGCGAGCACGACGACGGCTTCCAGTCAAACCTCTACTTGGAGCTCAACAAGACTCCACAGCACATCCAAGCTGTAGCACTCTGCACTGAAGAGGAAACTCTGTCTTTAGAAATGAAGCAGTGGTTCACCATCACGGCTTTGTCATGTTGATGCAATAAGTGGGTTTATGTGATCATGTTCTCAATGGCCAGTCTTTGGTTTCTGTTC
>NW_019503881.1:0-579 GCF_002814215.2 Seriola lalandi dorsalis
AAAAAAAGTCATAGTATAATAATAATCATGAAAATGTTAAAATACATCATAGTCTATTAAGGCATAAAAACATAAAAAAACGTCATAATATAGTAAGGCATAAAAACATCATAGTATAGTAAGGCGTACAACGTCATAGTAAAGTAAGGCATAAAAATAAAAAATGTCATACAATAGTAAGGCATGATAATGACATAGTATATAAAGGCACAAAAATATCAAAAACATAATAGTATATTCAGGCAAAGTAATGTCGGAGGAAATGCAAACTCCACAAAAAAGGCGATCAATACCAGGAATTGAACCCACAACCCTCTGATTGCAAGGCAACAGCTCTAAACACTGAACCACCATTCCAATTTGAAAAAAGATCCTTGTATACATTGAGGGCTAAAAAGTCATAGGAAGTCATGAAAAAAAGGCGTTACTAAGGCATAGAAATGTCAAAAATTGTCATATTATAGTAAGGTGTACAATGTCATAGTATAGGAGAGCATAAATATGTCAAAGAACGACATAGTATAGGAAGGCATAAAAATATCAAAAAATGTCATAGTATAGTAATGCACAAAAACATCA
>NW_019503882.1:0-1539 GCF_002814215.2 Seriola lalandi dorsalis
AAAAAAAGTCATAGTATAATAATAATCATGAAAATGTTAAAATACATCATAGTCTATTAAGGCATAAAAACATAAAAAAACGTCATAATATAGTAAGGCATAAAAACATCATAGTATAGTAAGGCGTACAACGTCATAGTAAAGTAAGGCATAAAAATAAAAAATGTCATACAATAGTAAGGCATGATAATGACATAGTATATAAAGGCACAAAAATATCAAAAACATAATAGTATATTCAGGCAAAGTAATGTCGGAGGAAATGCAAACTCCACAAAAAAGGCGATCAATACCAGGAATTGAACCCACAACCCTCTGATTGCAAGGCAACAGCTCTAAACACTGAACCACCTTTCCAATTTGAAAACAGATCCTTGTATACATTGAGGGCTAAAAAGTCATAGGAAGTCATGAAAAAAAGGCGTTACTAAGGCATAGAAATGTCAAAAATTGTCATATTATAGTAAGGTGTACAATGTCATAGTATAGGAGAGCATAAATATGTAAAAGAACGACATAGTATAGGAAGGCATAAAAATATCAAAAAATGTCATAGTATAGTAATGCACAAAAACATCATAGTACATTGAGACATAAAAAGTCATAGGAAAAAAAAGCCATAGTATGATAAGTCATAGTACTCAAACAACGTCATAATGTAGTAAGGTATAAAAAAATCAAACAACATCATCGTATAGTAAGGCATAAAACTTCATAGTATAGTGAGGCATAAAAATTTCCAAAAATGTCCAAGTATAGTAAGGTATAAAAACTCATATTAAAGTAAGACATAAAACTGCCAAAAAACTTCATACTACAGTAAGGCATAAAAATGTCAAAAAACATCATAGTATAATAATAATCATAAAAATTTCAAAAAATGTCATACCATAATAAGCCATAAAAATGTGAAAAAAACGTCATACTATAGTAAAGCATGCAAATGTTATAGTATAGTAAGGCCTAAAAATGTCAAAATATGTAAAGTCCACAAAGAAGGGTATCAAGACCAGGAATAGAACCATGAACCCTCTGACTGCAAGGTAATGGTTCTGACCACTCTACCACATCTCCACATTGCTTGTGGTATTTATTGAGGCCTATAAAGTCAGAAGAAGTCAAGAAAAAAAAAAAGTCCAAAAAGTCATACTATAATAAGGCATAAAAATGTCAAAAAATGTCATAGCATAGTAAGGCATAAAACCATCATAGTATAGTAAGGCATAAAAATGTCAAAAAAACGTAATACTATAATAAGGCATAAAAATGTAAAAAAATGTCATAGTATAGTAAGGCATAAAAATGTAAAAAAAACGTAATACTATAATAAGGCATAAAAATGTCAAAAAATGTCATAGTATAGTAAAGCATAAAACCATCATAGTATAGTAAGGCATAAAAATGTCAAAAAAACGTAATACTATAATAAGGCATAAAAATGTCAAAAAATGTCATAGTATAGTAAGGCATAAAACCATCATAGTATAGTAAGGCATAAAAATGTCAAAAAAACGTAATACTATAATAAGGCATAAAAAT
>NW_019503883.1:0-439 GCF_002814215.2 Seriola lalandi dorsalis
AAAGAGGAAACACCATGGTGCAGCGAGTCAAGATGTTGGACGGGGCAAATTGTTATATTAAATGACTAACTGGAAAATAATTGCAATAAAATTACTGTTACGTTGATAAAAAAACAATCGTTAGATTAGTCGAATAATTGAAAAAATAATCGCTAGATTAATCGTTTAAAAAATAATTGTTTGGGACAGCCCTAGTTGAGTTTTAGTAATAATTTAGTCACCATGATGCGTTTGATGACATCTGGCCAGTGTTCTTGTGTGTGTGAAGTTCTGATGTTACGTAACTAACACTTGTTGCTGTGCAGTGCGTGAGCTGCAAAGTTTCGTGATAATCAAAACACCTTTACCTGCGCTGAAATGTTTTATTTCTCTTAAAATTCCTCTGTATTAGTTTTTCTACACCTAACTGCTTTGTCTTTTTTTCTTCTCTATTGATTTT
>NW_019503884.1:0-399 GCF_002814215.2 Seriola lalandi dorsalis
AAAAAATGTCATAGTATAGTTTGGCATAAAAATGCCAAAAAACGTCATAGTATGGCATAAAAAGTGAAAAAAAACACCATAGTTTATTAAGGCATAAAAGGTCATGAAAACATCATAGTATGGCAAGGCATAAGACGAAATGATATAGTAAGGCATAACAAGGCCCAAAAACGTCATAGTATAGTATGGCATGAAAAGTAAAAAAAAAACACCATAGTTTATTAAGGCATAAAAGGTCATAAAAATATCATAATATTGTAAGGCATAAGACGAAATGATATCGTAAGGCATTAAAATGCAAAAAAATGTCATAGTATAGTTTGGCATAAAAATGCCAAAAAACGTCATAGTATGGCATAAAAAGTGAAAAAAAACACCATAGTTTATTAAGGCATAAAA
>NW_019503885.1:0-1347 GCF_002814215.2 Seriola lalandi dorsalis
CTTATTTTATCATCCGTATAAGCTTTAAATAACAAACCTTACAAAATGATAAAGCTCTCTTAAAACATTATGTAAGAAGGACTGTTTCATTGGATCTTTGCTTCCAGAATCTTCTCAAATTGTTAATACTTGATATTTCAATCTCCAAATATCCCCTTCTTTTTATGGTCTGAGTAACGACATGAATTTTATTCCCATAGTGAAATATAGTTTTCTATCAGGTCTCTACAGGAAAATTAAAGATACTGACCTAATTCTCACATTCCTCTTGCTGAGGTTGGTCACTGGCCGTCAGCTTGAAGGTACTGTAGTGTCACTTTTGACAAAATGTTATCATAAGATTTTAATTGGATCATTTTTGTCACATTTTCTTCCTTTACAAAGCTCATAATGGTTTTTCTTCAAACTTTCCAAAATGTGCCACTGAGGTCATAGTTATTAGTTATTAATTATACTGGACTGCAGTTTTGAAATGGACTGTATTTTTAATATTCTCCTTCCCTCGTGTTTAGAAATGGGTTTGAAAATACGTTAGAAACACCTCTCCATATAACGCAATCCGTTTATAATGTATATTAATCCATTTATAATATCAATAATAGATGAACTAATATCTCTCTGACAGTGTCAATCAAAGCTGTATATTATCTTTGTAAAGGTAGAACTGATGGCTGAGCTGTTGAATTGGACTGTATGAGATTTAATGAGTGTATTATCTTAATAAATTATAATTATACTAGTGCACGGTTGCTAACAACAAAACATCAAAATCTAAGTCTAACAGTTTGTTATTAACCACAAAAACAACACTTATACCTGCAACATACCACTTTTGGGGAGCAGTTAGCTAGCTGTGACATAAACCTGTTGTTGTGTTTTTTCGCCTATGTTTGTTTACATTTTGGAAAAGTAATTAAGCCGAATTCACTATTAGAAGTTCGTGTTTGCTATATGCCGTTGTATGTATTGACTATTATGTTTAAATTACCTGGCTACTTAAGAAAACTTAAAAACCGGATTATTCTCAGGCGAGTTCTGTGATTATGGGGAACGTTTATTTTCTATGATTTCTAAACGGATAATTATATCCTCGGAAAGCGTAAGTCACGCCGGATGTTCAAATACGTCTCTCGTGTCTGTGAATATTTTTTTTTAGTTAGTTATTTTTTATTAGTTTTTGCTTGACACAAATAACGACCAGGTGTTTAGAAGTAGCCTACCTTTACCTCCACGAGATGTGCGTCACTGTCGCTAAACGACCAACCAGCGCTTCCTATTTGATTATGTCGGACTGTCCTTATCGACCAATCAGGTTCATTTTAAATACACCACACCTGTTTTTGGTAT
>NW_019503886.1:0-1109 GCF_002814215.2 Seriola lalandi dorsalis
TACAGACTCCTGATGAGCCAACCACAATGATACATGTATTAATTGTACAATACAAACATAAGTGTGTTTGTTTTTTTAATTAAGCATAAACATGTTGAATCAAATATACGGTAAACTTTGACATGCACTGCCAGCCTTAACATGTTAGCATACATTATATTATTATACATGCACTAACCCTATAAAGAGGTCTGGAACACAATGCAACACCTGCAAAAGTACCCTGGTAACTCTAACCACTCTTCAACCACTCAATTTGCCAGATTAAGTCCAAAGTATCTGTAACTTAATAACTAAAGACATAAACTGGAGTTTGGTCAAAAGATAAAACATCCTTAGTATGTCAGCACTGCCCTTATGTAGCAATGTGTGTCAGAGGGTTACCACATGTGGGTTACAATAAGCCACCATGCAACAAAGTCATTCGGCCAAAAGCCATAATCCTCCTTAACAATGCTGGTAAGTTTAAGGTTTATTGGTCATTTATTTGCATTTTTATGTCCCAGATTTTAACACCGAAATGATAACCAAGCATGGTTTGGTCTCATTTCACCACACTGTATAACAGACAAAATCTCTGGTCACATGAGCCAGCTATGGATCCACACTGGGTGGTGGAAGGGATTTCATGAATAGTCCACATTGCTTTGAGTATTAATGGCATGGCAACCCCATCAACGTAATATAAAACTACCAGAATGTGAAAAGGACAATTCCTTTAATGCTTCTCTCATATTAAAAAAAAAAAAAAAAAAAGTTTCCTTTACAATTCTCCTCAGATGGAGAGCTGTTTCAGGTTATGTGAAGTAATGTCAATCTTGTCTTTTAGGAGTGGTATGGTTAACACACTGCTCTTTTGGACTTCCCCTGTCGTCCGCAACAAACACACACACACACTCACCTCAGCCTCATCCACGTCCACCTTCAGGAAAATGACGTGCTTGTATTCAGGCTTTGTTGACAGAGCCTGCAAAAGAATGGATGGGTGAGCATTAAGATACTCACGGCACACACGTGATGCACATGACGACGGCTGCCCTTTTATTGTGAGAAAATATAGTGTTTCTGTTCCTGGTGTGAACTCAGTCTTTGAGGGAGAAAAAAAAAAA
>NW_019503887.1:0-3131 GCF_002814215.2 Seriola lalandi dorsalis
ATTAATTTATTTCAGTGACAGCTAAACACATAGGTCATGAAGTTTTTCCAAGTATGCAAAACAAACAGGGCACATAACTGGATAAACTTTTTCTTTGATCCAGGTGACACAAAACAAGGAGCAAACTGTTCTTCAGATTCTGTTCAGATACAACTGTCCCACTGAACCGTGTTGTGTAGTACACGCTCCATCTCATTAAACACAGTTAGACGAGGGACCCGACACTTATTTCAAGACTATGAGGAGTCAGCAGGCGGCGTGACAGGAGCTGCCACCTGCTCTTCTTTCAGTCTGCGTTTCACTAGTTTCCTCCTCTTCTTCTCTTCCTTTTCTATCTCAGCAACCATTTCCAAGAACTTGGGGCTGCGGGGGTCGACTGCGTAACCAAAGCGCTCTCTGGCCTGGGACAGCAACATGTCACGGCGAGCCTTCTCCTCCTTTTGCTTCAGTTTGGATTCACGCTTTTCTCTGCGCCAGTCAGCGATCATCTTGGGCATTTTGGCCATGTTTGCTGCAATGAGCTTCTCTCTGCGGTGGAAATAGAAAAGATTAGTATAACAGATGTTGATGCGGTGCTGGAGGCATAGTTGTGTGATGGGCAGGCCACCCACTCTGGTTTTGGGTGAAATATTTAAACAACTATTGGATGGATCGCTCTGTAATCTGGATCCGACATTTATGTTGCCCTCAGGATTAACTGTAATAACCACTCCTTTCATTTTTCATCTAGTGCCACCATCAGGTCAAACTTACAATTTGTGCAGTACTCAGCCTCAGCTGTACTGTGTGTTTAATGCTCATTTGCATGTCAGCAAATGTTAGCATGCTAACCTGCTAAACAAATATGGACAAGGTAAACAATATACTTGATATACATCGGCATGTTAGCGTTACAACCAGGAACATTTTAACTTCTTAGTACAGCTGGCACTGAATGCTTTGTCATCTTGGTGGCTCACCTGGTAGAACGCAAACCACTTAGGCTCTTAGTGCATCAGGTGGGGTTTGAATTCAGGCCATAAATTGGGTGCCATCTTTATTAAGGACTCATGGGTTCATAGATTTTATTTGTAAAAATAAGAAAATGTTAATGTTCAAAATGGAGATAAGAAATAATTGTGCAATATATAGGACAACAACCACAGAATATGCTGCAAGAATGGTCAGTACATATTGCCGCCGCCCCTCCCCCCCTAAAAAGAAAAACTGCCTCATAAACAGGGACAGCTCCTTTTAACTGGTGACAATCCTTGTGTTTATTTACTAGAAGTAATTGCTTCATATTTCATCACATTTGTCAATGCCTGTAAACTTCTGCATTTTTATAGTGTTTTAAAATAGTTTTAAAAAGGGTGGAGGTAACACTGAACCTGTAGATGTTAAATTGATTGTGGATAACTATAGTTTTTCCATTTCTTTCCCAGAGGGTAGTGATGACAGCGACACTTCACACACAGACAAAATGTCCTGATTTTATCATAACTTAACCTTGTGCTGTTGTAGTGGTAACAGTGTTTGTGAGATATGGGACCATTTTAAATTAGCCTGTGTAAAATGTTTTCCAGTGAATAATCTTTAAGTAAGATGAATTATTTTTTCATTCAAATGGTGACAAGATCTTTGACGATTTTGGAAATAAAAGTGCTGTTAAACTACCTTGTGGAATCGTGGTATTTTCTAGTGACTCAAATGTAATGCTAACATATAAGAGGCATAAACTGCGTCTAAGATGTGGTTTATGTCAAAGAGCGTCTTCGAGTGTTTTGAAGTACTGTTATAAACGAGTCATTGACAGAAATAAAATCAGACTGAACAGGAATCAGAGAGTAAAGAGCGCACAGCTTAACTAGCCTCGCTGTCCGATAATTGACGCACTGACGTTAGCCACGTTAGCATGACTTACTTAGCCAGTCTTTTTCTGGTTTCTTCCTTCTCCTTGATCTTTATGTTCTTCAGCATCACTTCTAACGGAGGGTGCCACTCATTCTCCTCTGCGATGATCTTGTCCAGCTGCTCGTGGCTGGGCCATAGCGACGCAGGGTCGATGCCCGACGCTGTGCCGTAGCGACCGAAGAGCTTCTTGTCGTACCGGGCCGTCTTCTGCCACTCCGGCGTCTCCCGGTCGTCTTTGTCTGGAATATATTTCTCACGGAGGTTTAGCTTCAGGGGTCTGGGGTTGTAGGACGCTGTCTGCAACAACAGTCCACACTGAGAATTCGTAGGTTTTGAAGATGAAATTCCCTTAAAAGTCCTACAAAACACTGCTGCCCTCCTGGATAGGATGGACGCCGCCATCTTTCTTCATCCACAAGAAGGACCCGGAGTGGAATCATAGGCGACCACCGCAGTGCCTGTTCACAACGACGGACGAGTCTTCCAGATTTTCTGCCAGTGGTGTAATTTGAAAAGGTTCTTTGACCAGGTAAAATCACTATAATGCTCACAAGGAAACGCAAGGTATTTTAAATATATAGCACATTTAATTTCAAAAATGCAATTCAAGGTGCCTGACCATGAAGCATGAAAGGCATTACGGTAGACAAAACAGCCTGGAATTAAAAACTTATTCAAAAAGTGGGAAGTTGTGCTCAACGCAATACAGGCAAATGTGAATACTGTGGACAAGAGGAAACAATAGAGCATGTTATGGTTCATTGTGAAAAATATCAAACATGACTCAAAATTTGAGAAAGATAAAACATAAAATTTGATGTAATAGATGTAAAGCAATAGAAGTCACGGGGAAGCTATCAAATCTTATTCCAGTATCCTAAAATAACAAAACTGATTGAAAGGATATGAGTTTTTATTCTTATTTAATTAATTTTGAAATATGAGCAGGTTATTTAATCCCGATACACACTCCGTCCAGTTGGTGGCGGTAATGCGCCAATTCGCTGTTCACAAACCGCCTATAAACTTAAACGAAGAAGAAATAGAAGTGGGAAGTTGTGCTGAACCCGCGAATGTTTGTGATCGATTAGTTGATCGACAGAAAATGATTTGACAAAAATGTTAATTACTGACATTGTTTAAATTTTTTTAGATTTTTTTTAACCAAAAGTAACAAACATCCTCCATTTCCAGCGTCTCCCATGTGAGTATTTGCTACTTTTCTGTGTTTTAATTGA
>NW_019503888.1:0-2185 GCF_002814215.2 Seriola lalandi dorsalis
GAAGCTACATGCTAATGTTTTGAGTCTTATAAAATATTCAAAGTACCTTTTAATCAGGTTTTCACAGACATTTCTCATGAAATCCAATATCAAAAGAGAATCAAATTTACAATTTCTAATTGCTCTAATTGTCTAAATGTAATTAACATGTTTTCAATGCATAATTACTTCCAAAACGAAAATGTATATATTACTCTGTGTGCTAAGTATAGCACAGAAAATAATTAAACTAAATGTAAGATGAATATTTTCAAATTGTCAAACACTGTGCAACATAAACTTAAAAGGTGGTTGGTGTTTTACATGTTAATTATGCCCTGTTTTTGACTCATTTTAATTAAAATAGGAATATAGGATTCTCCCAGGTCTTTTCTTTGAAACTGACAAATAGGAATATTAGGAATTATTATTAGAAATGAGCTAAATCCAGGTTGTAATGAAAATTTCCACTTTGTCATTTCATTTTCAAGACTAGGTGCACATTTCCTGCCAATTTCATTTTCTGCATTCAGTTTCATCCTCAGTATAGCACAAAAATGTTAAAATTAATTCTAAATTTCAATATTAATTCAGTACTGGCAGCCACAGACTTTGACGTTTATGTTGCCATCTTGTGGTTAATTAAAAACAGGATGTATTGTTGGAATTTTTAATGATTTCTGGCATGACAAATGTATTTTGTTGTAACACCTGGAGTCATGAATCATGGAAGAGAAAAATAAATGGATGAAAACATTTAAATTAATAAATTTTTAAATAAAAATTTAATATGTAGATTTTTACGACTCAAACATGACTAGTTACATTGCTCCATTTTGTCAGACATGACGTGAACATTGCATCTGATCACGTGACAACCCTGGTCCAATCAGCAGACACCTCAGAGCAGAAAATACTGAACTCTGGCTGAACATCCAGAGAAGACTTACGAAGTCAACAGATAGCAATAAAAAATAATAATATAAAACAAATAAGAAATAAAAAGCTTATTACAGAGATATGAACAGAAACAATAACATTTCTCCTCCTCCGGTTAAAGTACCACTTCCTTAAATCTGGACAGACCAGGTTATGTCACAATAAGAAGATTATTAACATTATTCTCATTATTAATATCTTACAAAACCAAAATCAACAGTGCAATAAAAAGGTTTTTAATCCCTCGCTCAGCAGGAGAGAGAGAAAGAGTGAAAGACAGCGAGGGGCGGGGCTTGGCGACGAGGAAAGAGAGAAAGAAGGTAACATCCAAAAATAAGAAAAGGAAGGAAGGAGAGATAGAGAGAGTACAGAGGAGGACAAGCAGTTTACAACAGACGAGGAAGGAAGAGGGGCTTCTCAGGATTATATAAATGTGAAATAATGGATGGAGAGATGATGTGGAGGTAGAGAGGGAAAAAAGGAAGGATAAAGGGAGGAATTAAACTCAACAGAGGCGGAGGAGAGAGGGGATGATCATGGCAGATTTGTGGTTATTGGCTAAAAGGTGATGGTGGGGCTTTGGGAGAGGAGGATCATGGGAAAATCTGAGGGAGAAAACAGATCCACAAAACAGGCTCCAGCTGACCGGCTAATGAGGCTAAGTGTGCGTTTTTATGACCATTACAATGAAAAAAAAAAATCTGTGTCTGCTTTTTGACACTTACGGTGATGGTTAAAAGTCAAAATGGCTGACAGGTTGATAAGATGACAAATATACAAAGAGACGCTTAGTATAAGATCTGCACCAATCTAAAAATACAGATTATAATGGAGACCGTTGTGTGGATCTGTAAGATGCACTGACACCACTTTTTTGTTGCCAGTATCAAACTCTGATGTGAATGTGGTTGTATTTAAGTGATACTGACTTTAAATAAAACAACAACAAAAAACAGTTCCGTCTTGTATTGTCTGTCCACGCAGATGGTTTTGGTTTTATTTGTCCAGGTCTGTCTCTGAGATATCTGCCCTCACCTAAATACAAACTAGGTAATTGGAATTAATTGGAATTTAGTTTGTGTTGCTCAGTGTTGAAGAATTTCATTTTAAAAAGAAACAACGTCCTCGTTACTCCGGACAATCCGCAGATTTTTAGGGAGTATTTTTCTAGTAATTTGGTTAACAAACACATAAATTGATTTGTATATAAATTTCTTAACTGTAGATGTCTGTGGTGTAAGCTGCGAAACACCCCAGCAGAAAAGTA
>NW_019503889.1:0-368 GCF_002814215.2 Seriola lalandi dorsalis
AGTATAGTATGGCAACAAATGTCATCGTATAGTAAGGCATAAAACTTCAAAAAAAGATCATATTATAGTATGGTAAAAAATGTCATAGTATAGTATGGATTAAAACGTCATAGTATAGTATGGTAAAAAATGTCATAGTATAGTAAGGCATAAAACCTCAAAAAAACGTCATATTACAGTAAGGCATAAAATTCTCAACAAACGTAATAGTATAGTATGGCAAAAAATGTCATAGTGTAGTAAGGCATAAAACTTAAAAAAACATCATATTATAGTAAGGCAAAAAATTGTCAACAAACATCATAGTATAGTATGGCAAAAAATTTCAAAAAACGTCATAATATATTATGGTATGAAATTGTCAAAAA
>NW_019503890.1:0-1068 GCF_002814215.2 Seriola lalandi dorsalis
TTTTTTGATATTTTTATACCCTAATCTACAATGACGTTTTTTGACATTTTTCTACCTTACTATACATGGCGTTTTTTGCGGATTTTATGCCTTATAATACTATGGCGTTTTTTGATGTTTTAATGCCTTACTATGGTATGGCAATTTTTGACGTTATAATGCCTTACTATACTATGTTGTTTTTTGACATTTTTAGTATGGCGTTTTTTTTATGTTTTAATGACTTACTATGGTATGAAATTTAATGCCTTATTATACTATGAGGTTTATTGATATTTTTATACCCTAATATACAATGTCGTTTTTTGAAATTTTTCTGCTTTACTATACTATGGCGTTTTTTGCGGATTTTATGCCTTATAATACTATGGCGTTTTTTTTGATGTTTTTATGACTTTCTATGTAATAAAATTTTATGCCTTATTATATTATGGTGTTTATTTGATATTTTTATACCCTAATCTACCATGAAGTTTTTTGACATTTTTATGCCTTACTATACTATGGCGTTTTTTGACATTTTTACGCCTTATCATAGCATGGCGTTTTTTTTATGTTTTAATGACTTACTGTGCCATGAAATTTAATGCATTATTATACTATGAGGTCTATTGATATTTTTATACCCTAATCTACAATGACTTTTTTTGACATTTTTCTGCCATACTATACTATGGCGTTTTTTGCCAATTTTATGCCCTACTATACTATGGTGTTTTTTTTTAAATTTTTATGCCTTATTATACTATAACATTTTTTGAAGTTGTTATGCTTTACTGTAGTATGGCGATTTTTGACTTTTTTATGCCTTACTATACTACAGCGTTTTTTGACATTTTTATGCCTTATCCTTGTATGGCATTTTTTTATGTTTTTATGCCTTATTATACTACGGTGTTTTTTGACTTTTTCATGCCTTAATATAGTTTGGCGTTTTTTCACATTTTTATGCCATATTATAATATGATGTTTAATGCCTTACTGTACTATGACGCCTTCTGTGCACTTTCATATCATTTAACATACTTTACTAATTTTAGTTCTACTCCATGGAATTGTTTCGTAAGT
>NW_019503891.1:0-543 GCF_002814215.2 Seriola lalandi dorsalis
CATAAAAAAGTCATAGTATAGTAAGGCATAAAAAGTCATTAAAAAACTCATGGTATAGTAAGGCATAAAAAGTAATAGTATAGTAAGGCATAAAGTCATATATAGTAAGGCATAAAAAAATCATAAAAAAGTCATAGTATAGTAAGCCATAAAAGAAGTCATAGTATAGTAAGGCATGAAAAGTCATAAAAAAGTCATCGTATAGTAAGGCATAAAAAAAGTCATAGTATAGTAAGGCATAAAAAAAGTCATAGTATATTAAGGCATAAAAAGTCATAAAAAAGTCATATTATAGTAAGGCATAAAAAGTCACAGTATGGTAAGGCATAAAAGTCATAGTTTAGTAAGCCATAAAAAAGTCATAGTATAGTAAGCCATAAAAAGGTCATAGTATAGTAAGGCATAAAACCTCAATAATAAAAGTCATAGTCTAGTAAGGCATAAAAAAGTCATAGTATAGTAAGGCATAAAAAGTCATAGTATAGTAAGCCATAAAAAGTCATAAAAAAGTCATAGTATAGTAAGGCATAAAAAAGTCACAGT
>NW_019503892.1:0-977 GCF_002814215.2 Seriola lalandi dorsalis
GTATAACCACCACTCTGAGGCTTTCCAGTACGTGAACTGTGCAAGGGGTTCTGGGTAGTGGTGTCATCAGGTGTGGTGGCTTCATGTCCTTGACCCTGTTCTCTAGCACCCTCATTGTGTTGGGACTCCCTGTGTAGCAGGGTTGATCACTGTTGTTGAAAAGAAGCTGTGTGAGCTGTCTGATGACACACAGTAAGACAGCATGCATACAGTGAGGAACAAAGCCCCACACTGTATCACAATAAGGCATGTTTCTGAGTGCTGATGGACACTTGTGTTGGTGCTACTGCTGGCTCCATATCTGCCAGCATTTCTTTGGCCTCTCTCTCAGGAGATTCTGTGGCCGTCACAGTGGACTTGACCTGTGTCTCTACTAGAGCACCAGGATGGAAACACGAGCCGCAGCCAAAGTTCCCATTAAACTGTGTGCTGTTTTGCATCGCTGGTCTCGCCTTTGAATCTACACAACAACAGAGTCCAACAACTTTGCTGTTCACACAGGTTCCATTGTTTCTCCAAGACACACCTTTGGGTGCCAGTGTTTTGTCCTGATCAACAAAGGCTCTGAGAAGAATGGACATGACTGGCTCTTGAGCCATTTATTCATCTTCCCGAAAAGGTGTTTTCAGTTCAAGACTAGCACTGAATTAATGTAAGTTGTTGAATATAAAGATAAAACATTAATAGAATGTTAGTGGGTCTGTTAGGAAAACACACTTTTGACTGATACTCTGCGTTTTCTTGGTGTAAAATGATTATTAGACATTAAGAACACGCTCAGTTTCCTGGGACAGGTGTGGAATGTCTTAACAATTGTGTATTGACTTGAAAATATTGTTATTTTTGTTTGATTTCACAAAATTCTCCAAATTTGGCGTGGAGCAGTAGGTGAGGCTTCGTCACAGTGTCTGATGTGGTGCTCTGCAGTACAGGTGCCCCCCAGGGTACGGTGCTCTCCCCTCTTCTCTTCACCCTGT
>NW_019503893.1:0-322 GCF_002814215.2 Seriola lalandi dorsalis
GTTTAATGCCTTAATGCACAATGACGTATTTATGGCCTTTTATGACGTTTTATGCCTTACTATACTATGACGTTCTTATGACCTTTTATGCCTTTCTATACTATGTCATATATATGACTTTTTATGCCTTACTATACTATGACATCTTTATGTGTTTTTATGCCTTACAATATTATGCCATTTTTCTGACTTTTTAAGCCCTACTATACTATGACGTTTTTCTGACTTTTTATGTCTTACTATACTATAACATTTTTATCACTTTTTATGCTTTGCTATACTATGACATTTTTATGCCTTACTATACTATGACGTTATGACT
>NW_019503894.1:0-2596 GCF_002814215.2 Seriola lalandi dorsalis
GTGCAGGAAGTTGACAACAACCCCTCAGCTGTGGTAGAGGTGGACAAGTTCAAGCAGGGACCAGAGATGAGGAGGGTCCAGGAGAAGATCGCAGATCGTCTTAGGGTCCCGTACTGTCTCATCACACACGGTTTTATCTGCACTAAGACTACCTTTTTGGCTGTTGAGTGTGTTATTAACATGTACTCATGTATGCAAGATTTACCTTAATCCAAACTTTTAAGAATCCATGCTTTCAGTGGTGAGTGTGTTTTCCTGGATTAAAGTTTAATCCAAGCATAGTAAACAAACAGTCTGAAACAGACCATAGAGTCAGCGCATATTGATTATATTTATATATACGTATATATAAGACAGTATACATCAGATTAAATGTAGTCAAGAGTTGAGGAGGATAACATGCAGAACAACCCAGTGATCATATCTGACACTAGGTGGAGCTGTTTCAGATGTGGATGTAGTGAGGCCTCTGCACCAGTTTGCTTAAGCAAGCAATGCCTACATAGAGGATTCAGTTTTAAAATCAAGATAAACTACTCTCTGAGCAACTGTAATGCTACTAGATAGTAAAATAGTTTTTGGTGCTTGAAGTGGGAGTATGCACTCTCTAAGTGCTTTCCAGTTTATTTCGAGAGGATGTCACTTTTCTGGCATTTCAGCTTTCCTGTAACTTCACCACTCAACATTTTATCTCCTGCAGACATGACTGAAGCTGCATTTTACGCATGTGCTTATGAATTTGCCATCAACGCAGTGAACTCCCCGTGGTGTCAGCTCTTTGATGAGGATGACGCAAAGGTAAAGGAGCTTCAGTGTTCAACAGTATGTACAGTTAATGTGGCAGTAGCATCAAATGCTTCGCTTAATTCAGCTATGGAGTTCATAAGTCTTATTACATTTAGTTAGGAAATATTTGTGGAAAAGGTGAGCTGCCTTTTTCAAGTTTGTTTATTTATGGGGTTTTTTATCACAGAGAAAAAAGCCATACTTTTTCACATATTCTTGTCATAGCAGAAAAAGTACAGGTATTACAAATAAAATTAATGGTGACTCTGTTCTATTCAAGTGTCCCAGTAAGCCATGACAGTGTGACAGACAGACAGCATGAACAATACCAGGACCTTGAAACTGAAGCAGCTAAATGGAATTCAGCCACAGTTCATTTGTTATTTACACCTGTATTAGCCATTTCTGAAACAGCCCTAAATTTCAAAATACAAAAATGCTCGTACTCTGCAGCTTTGGCAGCAAATTTATGTTCTATTCCACTGTCACAAGTTCATTTATTCATAGAGAACAGGATGTTTCTTTACATAAGCAAATATTGTTCCAATTTATCGCATGTGAGGACTTTACAGAGGCAGCACCTCTATCGGCCACAGTGTTAGTGTAAGGGTTATATTTAGGTTTGGGTTATTTTGCCCTACGGTCACAACAAAGTGGCACTTGAGTTACCCAGAGACACACTTCAGCTGATCAGATGGGCATTTAGGTCGACCAGGGACACAAAGTACAGAAAGTACAGGAACTAAACCAACTGCTGAATCTAATACAAACAGGACAAAGCTAACAAATAGCACTAAGTCATCTAGATATGCCATTGCTTGTCTCTAAGGAGGGAAGGACGCATTAGTCACACAAGAAAGAGTGTTTTGTGTCTTGTGTTACAGGCTGACCTAAAACTCAGACAGCCTGAAATGTAACCTCATATAATGCAAAACTAGCAGATTGCTATAAACAACATACAGGTTACCATTGAACTCTCTGCACCAACAGGTTATGGAGTATGCAAGTGACCTGAGGGAATTCTGGAAAAGAGGCTACGGCCATGATATCAACAGCAAATCGAGCTGCATTCTCTTTCATGATCTGTTTAGCCGACTGGACAAGGCAGCCAATGAGATAAAGTAAGTCATGTTTGAAGGACTGCAGTCCATACAAATGTGGGGTTATACTAACTGAAGACCTTGATGAAAACCTTCAGTGGAATAGATTAAATAATTAGTGGTATCTTTGGTTTTATCTGTTTGTCCCTCCATCTTAGTTTGTGTCCTATCCCTAAGTTAGAAGTATGGAGGTTTAAAATGTACACATATACTGACTGAAAAATAACTGGTATAAACACTTGGGTCTAATTACCCAGATATTACTTGGTACACATCGCATGTTCTGATTTGTATTAGTAAAACTTATGAAATAAAGCTCTTTCAATGTTACAGCAGAAGCTATGTTTAATTCTGAACCCCATTTTTCCTGTATATGTTAGGTCAGGCCAGCAGGTGACTGAAGCTGTGACAGTCCAGGTCGGCCATGCAGAGACCCTCCTGCCACTGCTTACCCTGCTGGGCTTCTTCAAGGACAGTGAAGCCCTGACATCGACCAACTACGCCACACAGACCGAGCGTTCCTTCCGCACCAGCCACATGTTGCCCTATGCAGCTAACTTAGTCCTGGTTCTGTACGACTGTGGGGGAAGTGACCTGAGACTGCAGCCACTGCTCAACGAGAAGCCTGTGGCTTTCTCTGGTTTAACTGGCCAGCAGGCCTCCATGCCGCTCTATCAAGACGTCAAAGAGCACTACAGAGAACTGCTCCA
>NW_019503895.1:0-593 GCF_002814215.2 Seriola lalandi dorsalis
ATCAAGCTGAGCAAGCCCGCCACCCTGAACAACTACGTCCGCACCGTTTCCCTGCCATCCAGCTGCGCCAGCTCTGGCACCCGCTGTCTGATCTCTGGATGGGGCAACACCAGCAGCTCTGGAAGTCAGTAAATCACTGCAAACATATCTGAGAGACAACTTGGTAGAAGTTAGTGCATTAACAATATCACATCCTGTTTTTCCTCTTCTCTAGGCAACTACCCTGATCGCCTGAGGTGTCTGGATGCCCCCATCCTGAGCGACAGCAGCTGCAGGAGCTCCTACCCTGGACAGATCACCTCCAACATGTTCTGTGCTGGATTCCTGGAGGGAGGCAAGGACTCCTGCCAGGTACCAGCTAAAGTCTTCATCACTGTTTCTCCAAGTGGACGCAGCAAACTTCAGAACACCTCTGCTCACATCTTGTTTTCTATTTTTGTCCTATCAGGGTGACTCTGGTGGCCCCGTGGTGTGCAATGGTCAGCTGCAGGGTGTGGTGTCCTGGGGTTACGGCTGTGCCCAGAGGAACAAGCCTGGAGTCTACGCCAAGGTCTGCAACTACAACTCCTGGATCCGCAGCACCATGTCCTCCA
>NW_019503896.1:0-645 GCF_002814215.2 Seriola lalandi dorsalis
TCGTGTTTGCAAGTTAAATTGCATTCAGAGGACTCATTCATCTCTCATAAGATAATGTAATGTGAAAAAGGCAACAGTTAACACGGTCACCAGTTAAACCGAAACACCTGCAGTCAGGGGTAGATGGCTGACCGGGAGCAGCTAGCAGCTAGCAGCTAGCAGCCAGAGTACGGAGATGATAGCCGGGGTCTACCTCCCTCGTCATCCCAGGGACCAAACGATCTGATGAACTGACCTGACATTTACCGCTGGGTAATATAATCCCTTTTGGAAGATAAATGTTGGTTTCACAGATGAAATTAACGACTGCAGCCACAACATTAGTTTGTTTGAATGTAAAGTGAAGCTTCATGTTTTTACTGGATTGAACAACAGTGTTTCCTCTGGGGCTGCAACATGTTATAAGTATATATAACACAATCTAAATAAATATAAATGTATTTAAATAAACAGATCAGTCTATATTGAATTTCGTTTTATGTTATTAAGTAAGACATAAGTTTGGGGTTTTATTATATCTACATTACAGAATGAATAACATCATTTAGTGCATCTCTCCGATCGTGAGGTTATTTTTTTATGAGGAAAAAAAGGTGTCAGTGGAGCAGTAAAATCGCCATTAAGGTACACCCAGTATGCCTTGTG
>NW_019503897.1:0-491 GCF_002814215.2 Seriola lalandi dorsalis
GCACGGAAATGGCGCTCCTTAAGGTAACAAATGACCTACATTTAGCAGCAGATAGAGGGGAGAGTGCCATTTTCATTCTTTTAGATTTGAGTGCAGCCTTTGACACAGTGGATAACACTAATTTAATTGATCATCTTAGAAATTGGGATGGTATCAAGGACACTGCACTTAGTTGGTTTTATTCTTATCTCTCAGAATGAACCTTTTTGGTCACCATAGGTAATTACTCATCTTCTACCTCTAACATTGCCTGTGGTGTACCGCAGGGTTCAGTTTTAGGTCCGATTTTATTCTCTATTTATATGCTGCCTCTTGGCCAAATAATTCAGTGCCACAATGTCTCCTTTCATTGCTACACAGACGACAAACAGATATACCTCCCCTTGAGACCTGACGGCCCTAGAAGCCTAGCTGCTGTCAAAGACTGTCTCAGAGATATTAAATGTCAGGTGGCTGAAAACTTTCTTCAACTGAATCACTCAAAATCAGAA
>NW_019503898.1:0-977 GCF_002814215.2 Seriola lalandi dorsalis
ATAAGTGAATAAGTTCAATGAACCCAAATAAATTGTATTAACCCAACCTAAGTACATTTAGTTGGAGCCAACCGTTGCAAATAAGTTGCATCGGCCCTAATAAATTAAGTTGAATCAACCCAGGTACCTCAAGTTGGACCATCAGAATTGCTTAATGTTTGAAGCAAGACATTTAGTCATGTGGAAATACTTTTCATGATCTTTTAAAGTTCATCAGAAAGGTTATTTTTTGGATCAGAAAGGGGAGTCAGCTGCAGCTGGTCCCAGCAGAGAGGTCCGCTGCTTGCAATCAAAGTCTTAAAGCTTCAGCCAGACAAAGTGAAGAGGGAGATTCAGTTGATGGAAGAGTAAATATGTTGAGACTGGATTGTTATATTTGCTTTTTTCATGTTATTTAAAGAGTTTAATCTGCTATATCTCAACTGTTGGGGTTTTATGTAATCATTTATTAACTCAAATTTATTGATTAACAAAATTAACATATGTATATGGTTAAAAGAAATAAATTCAGACATTATTGTTCATCATATTGATTGTTACTTGTTTAATTTCTTTCTGTTACTGAAAGTACTGGGGAGCCTCAAGTTCATGTGAGTTTTAGTTGGGATGTCAGGCTGAAAAAATTAAACATTTATTGATTAAAAATTACATATTGTTGGCGATACAATTACTAAATGAAAACAGACCATGGTACCTGGATTTACCTGAAAATTTCAGGTAAATTGTTTTCATAAGATGAATGGAAAAAGTAACTGCATTGACCAGTGCTGCTCTGAGTCTTCACTGTCCTCCCTAGCTTCATTACGATGTTCACTTCTGGTATTTTCTCCCTAGCCAGAGATCCCTTATGAAATAAGCAATCTTGATTATAATTATAACATAAATTGATAATCAAGTGTTTAGGATTTGAAATGACTAGTTAGCAATTAAAATAGCCTGTTTCAGATACTTGTCAGATACTTTGTTAAGTTAGGCAG
>NW_019503899.1:0-538 GCF_002814215.2 Seriola lalandi dorsalis
GCCATGCTAACAGCATGGTCTGTTTGTGGAAGAGCTTTGTCTCTGTTTCCTATCAATCTGATAGTTTGATGGTGGAAAGAGTCACAAAGTGTCAATTGTGAGTCCGCAACTCTGCATGTCCTTATAATGAACTTCCTTAATGGCTTGTGACTGATGCCAGGCCAGTATGTACGCTACATAAAATTGATAGTGTGATTATAAAATGAAATATATAGGATCTTATCCTTTTGGTGTAACTGTGCATGGTACTAACCAAAGGGAACAATAAAAACAAAATAATGTTTTGCCTTTCCCTCTAAACACAGTATTTTGTCAGCAGAGCCTGAACCTATAAAACTACAGAAATTACAAACCTATGCAGTCACAGATGGTAGTTGTTCGGAAGTTGTTGTTTGCAGTGTGGCCACTGTTGTGAATGTGTCGAATTAGAGAGGAAGCCAATCTGTATGTGTACTTGAGATATATTGTAGATCAGTTAATTAATAACTTATGGTATTGCAGACATCGTACAACATGTTTGTTTAGCACAGTAATTTTT
>NW_019503900.1:0-489 GCF_002814215.2 Seriola lalandi dorsalis
GTTTTTCTCTATTGTAAGTTTTATGATGACTGTCCACCTGGTGCATCGTCAAGGCAACAGGTTGCACCTGACAGATGGGAGTGGCCACGTGTATATAAGCCCTGCTGCCCCTGGGTTTTTCCAGACAACATCATCGTCCTGTAGCTTGTTGGTTCCCCTCTCATCGTATTTTCTTTGCTTAATAAGTTTAATTAGCAACAGTTAGCATGAAGTAATTAACGTAAAGGGAAAAAATATCTACATGAAGTGGTTGGAAAAGGAGTGTGTGCCCAATGATCACAAAATGTGGAGAGCGAAGCCACTTAAAATGACCAAATTCTGAAAGATTTAGAAAATATTATTTCCAACAGAGCTTCTTAAAGCCACCAGAGCAGACAGGAAACAACATAACTAGTATTTCTCCCTTCATTAAACCCTCACTGACCTGCCAGTGGGTCCGTCATTACCAAACATCCCAATAAAGCTTGACTGAGCTGAAGAATTGAACTG
>NW_019503901.1:0-1348 GCF_002814215.2 Seriola lalandi dorsalis
TTTGAGTCTGAGTCACGGAGGCATACAACAATGGGACAGTAATTCTAGTTTTCAGATTTAGCATAACTTTTAATTGCAAAAAATTGGCATGATTTCAGTTAAACAGTCAGTGTTGGATGCCCTCATTTCTAACAAACAACACACGGAGAAATGAAGAGCTCTGTTCTATCACTCTCTCTCTCTCTCTCTGCCTTTCATCCTGTCGTTCTCTTCCCTGCCATTAGTGGGGGTGAAACTTCACTTGCTGTACCACACATAAATTTATGTAACAATACACCCAAACTGGCCCATATCACAGAGCGTGGCTGCAGCAGAGTGGACCCCCCCCCCCCAAATGACTCAACAGATGGTGGTGGTTTCACCCTCTTTGTCCAAATTACCAGTATATTTCGATGTCAGCTAAAACAGCTGGTGGTCAGTGAGCCTAGAATAAAGATGAAGGTACAAAATGTTTCTTAGAGTTTGTTAAAAGAATTGCCCTGTATGGAGGCTCAGAGAAGTATTGGAAAGAACAAGATAAAAACAACACTTATGTGACATAAAAAATGCACTGTAAATAAAGCTGAAAACCAATAAACACCATAGTATTTACTAAAAGGCTGTCAGGCCGAGACTCAAAGCAGGACTCAGATGCAGAGATTTTACATAACAAAAGGCTTTTATTGAATTCACCGGAGACCTCGGACCGAGTGACAAACAAATGGCTATAAACAAAACTAGACACTAAACTCCGACTATAGAGAGAACAATAAACACTCCAAGAGGAGGGAAAAATAACTGTACTAAAAAGAAACAAATAAACACAAAACGCTCCGTATGGAGGAAAAACCTGTCTATGTAAAATAATTTGGCTACAAACAAAAATCACTCTTAAAGAGGAAAAAACCAAGAACTATGGGGATTACTATGGCTGAGGACATGGACCAAGGCTCTGGTGCAGGACAAGGACGAAGACACTCTGGCACAAGACAAGGGGAACACAGGAGGGAAATAGGGGACAGGTGGAAACACTTAGGGGCAATCAGACTGAGACACATGAGGAAGGGCAAGTGACCTGAAACGAGAGGAGAATTACTTTTCAAAATAAAACAGGAAATGACAGGACAAAACAAACCCAAGACAAGACAACCTCACCACGGTGTGACAAAGGCTTTCATTACAGAATTGACAATAATTTCAGAATTATTTATGAATCATTGATTCCACCAAATGCATATTTGAGACGTCAGCTTATGGTTGATTTATTTATTGTCTGTCTGTTTTTGTTTATTGACATTGTATAAAGTTGGGGGACTAATAAAAAAAAAGATAAGCCAAAATTGATGCAGCAGAGGTGAAAATATCCAGA
>NW_019503902.1:0-900 GCF_002814215.2 Seriola lalandi dorsalis
ATCATCCTGAACCAGACCAGAGCTGACGTCCCCTCCTCAGTCTCAGAGGGGTGGAGGCAGCAGGTGAAGGGTGAGTCAGAGTCAGGCAGCCTCATGCTGCAGGACTTATCTCCACATCATGAGGGAACATACACCTGTGAACTGAGTGATGCTGAGGAGACACTGACGACCAACACCTTTCTCAGGATGGAGGAGAGTCAAGGAGAGACTTTAGGTGAGGAACTGTTATTATCTGTGTGACCTGCAACAATCTAATCACAAAACACCATCATGATCATCGAGGGACAGTTCAAGTAACTGACTCTTTTTCTATTTCAGGGAAATCAATCAATGTTCCAGGTATCATACTCGGGGTGATTGGAGGCATTTTGGTCATAGTAATCATAGCACTTGGTCTGGTACTGCACTGTAGAAGAAGACAAGGTAAAATAATATCCTGTTTACAATTCTTAATTCATTTCTTGTTTCTTGTTTGTATTGATGATGTTGTTTTTTTCAAAACATCTCAGGTAAACGAAAAAACAACAACAAAGAGCATGAAGAGCGAGCGTGAGTAAATCTTTTATATTTCAAATGCACTGTTGTGTGAATTAAAGTTATATCCAAATTTCTACTGTTGCATCTAATTTACAACTCCCCAGTCGTTTTCTAGAGGATGTAATTTAATTAATAATCAATTAAACCTGTTCCCTTGAAATCTAGTTTGAAATGAACCGCTGTCTCAGCTAAAAAGATGATCTCATTCAAAGTGTCAGTGTCAGAAGACTGGAAACAGAGTTTAACAAAATCCATGATATGAAAACATGAAGCTCACTTAATGAAATGAGGATGAAACATCAAATCAAATGAAGGAGTCATGATCGCTGTGATGGTTTATTTTGCTCTGTAGAAGTTGATCTT
>NW_019503903.1:0-793 GCF_002814215.2 Seriola lalandi dorsalis
CATGCCTTGCCATACTGTGACGTTTTTATGACCTTTTATGCCTTAATATACTATGGTGTATTTTTGACTTTTTCTGCCATACTATACTATGACTTTTTTGGCATTTTTCTGTCATAGTATTTTTTGGCATTTTTCTGCCTTACTATATTATCTCGTTTGATGCCTGACCATATTATGATGTTTTTATGACCTTTTATTCCTTAATATACTATGATGTTTTTTTGACATTTTATGCCATACTATACTATGGCGTTTTTTGCAATTTTCTGCCTCACTATATTATCTCGTTTGATGCCTGACCATATTATGACGTTTTTATGACCTTTTATGCCTTAATATACTATGGTGTATTTTTGATGTTTTATGCCATACTACTATGACATTTTGTGGCATTTTATGCCTAATTATATTATTTCATCTCATGCCTTGCCATACTGCGACGTTTTTATGACCTTTTATGCCTTAATATACTATGATGTATTTTGGACTTTTTTTGCCATACTATACTATGACTTTTTTGGCATTTTTCTGTCATAGTATTTTTTGGCATTTTAATGCCATACTATACTATCTCGTTTGATGCCTGACCATATTATGATGTTTTTATGACCTTTTATGCCTTAATATACTATGGTGTATTTTTGACTTTTTTTGCCATGCCTATGATGTTTTGTGGCATTTTTCTGTCATAGTATTTTTTGCCGTTTTTTGGCATTTTTCTGCCTTACTATATTATCTTGTTTGATGCCTGACCATATTATGACGTTTTTATGACCTTTTATGCCTTAATATA
>NW_019503904.1:0-1393 GCF_002814215.2 Seriola lalandi dorsalis
TCACAGGGAGGACAGGACTCTGCAGGATCACTGCTCCACCTCAACACACAGACAAACTACAGCATTTCATCCATTTACACACAGCTTCATCAACACTGACTCCACAGTCTGATCTTACCAGTGACAGTGATGCTGATGCTGTTACTGGTTGCTCCCTCTCTGGACTCACACCAGTAAACTCCACTGTCCTGTGGGAGGATGAAGCTGATGTTACAGGAAGAACCAGCTGATTCTCCCCAGTCAGCTCCACACTGAGTCCTGGTTTCTCTGGTGGTGTTCCTCCTCAGCCTCCATCCAGCAGAGCTGTCGTCCTCCTCACAGCTCAGAGAGACAGAGTCTCCTTCAAACAGCTGGGAGCTGCTGGGACTCACCGTCAGACCAGCTGTGAGGAAGAGGAGAGGACATATACGATGTACATATTCAGTTAAAGTAAATAATCCACTCACCTGTGAAACCAAACAGCTGCTACAAACACTTCAAACTGAACTCATGTCCGAGGTCAGCTGCCCCCTCTGGCGGCCTATTGGAGCTCCTGAACTCTGTCAACAGCTGGTTAGTCTGGTACACAATGGCAAGACCCGCTTCCGATGAGTCCAGTTCACTTTCAGCTGAATTTGTCCCTGGGGGGCAGTTAGTTGTCTCTTGGATTAAAAGCTAAGGAAATGCAGGAATGCAGTCCTAACTTGAGCTTTGCTCCCTTCACGCTGTTGAAACAACAGGTTTAACAGTGCAAACTGAAATGCACACCTCTTCCTGTTTAGCAGCACTGTTCATTTAGCGTTGGTCTGTAGACGCTCGACACAATCTGACTCAGGAACTCAGCAGGTAAGAAGGTGTTTGAAAGCAGCTAGTTAGCTGCTGCTACATTCACCTCCAGCGTCTGGATCAGCTGTGCCACACTCAGGAGCAGAGACTGGAGCCACTGATGGCGTGAGGCCGGCAGACCAGACGTGAACATGGGAAATATATTGCAATATATACAATTACAGGTAAGGAGGGTTTATCACTGTTCCCACCCCCCAACTGTTGTTTCTACACCCTGACTGAGAAATGTGAGTTCAGATACAGGCTCCACTATCACACCTTCTTCCAACACAACTTGATGTATATGGAAGCTGTTGCCTGCAGGAATGAAGGAGTATTTTAGAGTCTAACAGCTCGATCTCTGACCTCACTGTTGTTGTTCTGCTTCTTCCTCTTGTTCCCTCTGTTTTTCTCTTTCAGTCATATAACAGGTTGTCAACATGTTTGTTATGAAGTCTGGTCTACATCACTACATCTGTTCTCTGAACCTGCTGAACTGAGCCTCGTCCAGCTGCTGCTTCAGTCCGTCAACACACACACACACACACACACACACACACACACACACACACACACACACACACATGTA
>NW_019503905.1:0-506 GCF_002814215.2 Seriola lalandi dorsalis
AAACACTGGAAAAGCGTAAAATATGCAAGCTTTAAAAACCACCGGTTCTCACACTGATAAGGGAAGCATCCTTATAAGCTTAACAATGGAGCAAAAAGTTCCCATGAGAACTTCCCACAGCCCAAGTGAGATCTTTTAATTGCTTGATTTGTCTAACAATAGTCCAGAACTCAAAGATAATTCAATTTATTATTTCATTTATGGTATATGTGATGAAGAAAAGCAGGAAAATCCTTTTGAAAGAAACTAGCTTATACAATGGCTGAAACAATCGACTGACCATCAACAGCAGCTGTGCATGTGGACGTACTGCCCCATTATAGGGAATGACACCCTTGTTCTCCTGGCATTGTTGCAACCCCTGAAAAAAAAATAAAAAAATTTTTCACAGCAGATTTTTTTTTTTTTTGAGTGGCATTTCTAGGCCATCTATGTTTTGTTGGGTAATAGCACATGCCTTTTGGTAATCTTTGTAGCTGTCAAAATGAACTGAATGTGTTCTAAAC
>NW_019503906.1:0-481 GCF_002814215.2 Seriola lalandi dorsalis
AAGATATAAAACTTACAACAAAAAATCTCTCTCTTGGAGGAAACCGACAAAATCTGTGACAACGACTATGGTCCAAACTGTGAAAAAGGCTGGGGTGAACGCACATGCACGAAGACGAACACACTGGCACAAGACAAAGGGAGACGCAGACTATTTGAACACATGGGGGTAATGGGGAACAGGTGGACACAATCGGGAATCAGGGAATACAATCAGACCGGTGACACGTGAGGAAGGGCAAGTGACCTGAAACGAGAGGAGAGTTACTTTTTCAAAATAAAACAGGAAATGACAAGACAAAACATGGAGACAGGACAAGAACCCAACTTGACCTCACCGCGGTGTGACATATAGTAGTTTAGACATTGTGTTTTACTCTGCTCCATTGTAAATAAATGCCTTTAAGTATAACTACTGGTGTGTTTAATGTTGCACAAGCGTGAATATTGCCAACCTCTACTTTGTAGAATTCCAATCCTTC
>NW_019503907.1:0-552 GCF_002814215.2 Seriola lalandi dorsalis
TCCCCAAAAAACATCATAGTATAGTAAGGAATAAAATCATTAATCTACAATAAGGCATAAAAACGTAAAAAAACGTCATAGTATAGTAAGGCATAAAAAAGTCTGAAAATGTCATAGTTTAATAAGGCATAAAACTATTAATTTACAATAAGGCATGAAAATGTCAAAAATCGTCATAGTATAGTAAGGCGAAAAAACCCTAAAAAACGTCATAGTATAATAAGGCAAAAAAAAAGGCAAAAAACGTCATAGTATAGTAAGGCATCCAATTGTTAATATACAATAAGGCATGAAAACATCAAAAAATGTCATAGTATAGTAAGACAAAAAAAGTCAAAAATTGTCATAGTATAGTAAGACAAAAAAAGTCAAAAAACGTCATACTATAGTAAGGCATGAAAACCTCAAAAAATGTCATAGTATAGTAAAGAATAAAATCATTAATATACAATAAGGTATAAAAACGTCAAAAAACATCTTAGTATAGTAAGGTGAAAAATCCCCAAAAAACGTCATAGTATAGTAAGGCATAAAATTGTTAATATACAATAA
>NW_019503908.1:0-376 GCF_002814215.2 Seriola lalandi dorsalis
GCCTGGACATTTTCACCTTTATCCTTCCTGTTTGAGTTTTAAAGTTTTAGGATTATTTTTCTGTACTGACACTATAAACATATGAAATGGACATTATGGAGGAAATCAAATAATCAGTTATTTACCAGGCATTAAGTGACAATGAAACTCCAGTGACAAGGCAGAATCCTGCATTTTCCAGCCTCAGTGTTGTTAACCTTTCCTGACTCATAGTCCCGACTGTGCTTGGGAAGTACAGGGGAGACATTGAGGGAGGTGAACTTGCATTTTGAGGAGTTGTAGCATTTTTTTTTTTTACTGACAAACAGCCAAAAGTTAATATACATCGTACTATATTTTTACAGCTACACTGCTAACTCCGAACTAACTACCTAAC
>NW_019503909.1:0-823 GCF_002814215.2 Seriola lalandi dorsalis
CTGAAGCTTGCAGAATGTTGCTTCGCTCACTTCATTACACTCTTTGGGGTTGAAACTATGTGAAAGGAGCAGAGGAGACAGAACCAGACCTAGGATAATAAACACACGGTCATTTACAGGTGAGTGAGTTAACTCTTAAGTTATCTGTGTTTGTGGTTTTGTTGTGTGCTTGACATCATAGCATTTATGTTTAGTTTTCCTGCCCAAAAGCAATTGTTAGCCGACTACAGAAGATAGCCAATGTGAGTTAATCGATCTGGTTGACAGGCAAACTGGTAGATGACACATAGCTGTATGCTAACGTTAGTAGTTTATTAT
Organism: Seriola lalandi dorsalis; assembly: GCF_002814215.2. Taxonomy (NCBI): domain Eukaryota; kingdom Metazoa; phylum Chordata; class Actinopteri; order Carangiformes; family Carangidae; genus Seriola; species Seriola lalandi. The sequence continues at coordinate 319 of NW_019503909.1, forward strand.
TACTGTCAGCTCTTCTACATCTCAGAGATTATTCCCCAAAGGCTGTGTGAAATTACTTAATTTACTGTAGGAGTTAATTAGCCTCATCATTAACATCGCAGCTTTAACGGCTGCACTGACTTTGACAGTTTAAAGTTATTGAGCTCTAGTGAGGGAGGGCTTTATGTTGACAGATGTGTATGTTACCAGCATCATGTGTGAGGATGAAGACTGTAACCAAAGAATTGTTTGGACTAATTCAATAAATTACCTGTGTTTCTGTTTGGTAGGTGTGGGTCCTACAAAGCTGATGTATAAAGTCAACCATGTCAAAGGCCGTCATCGATAACATGGATTACCGAGGCTACATACTGTACGACTGCACCTGGATAACTGGAGAGTGCAAGGCTGAAACTGGCAACATGTTAGCTGAGCACTGTAGAGCAGCTTATTACTTTGAAAACGAAATGTCAAATGCCATTTTCAGATTGTTTAAACATTGCATTTTCATTTTCATTTTCATTTT
>NW_019503910.1:0-600 GCF_002814215.2 Seriola lalandi dorsalis
CATCTGTCCTCTGTTGTTTCTGCTTTTATTACTGCACTTTCTACTTACTTTACTGCCCTAAAGTCCTGTTTTAACAGATTCTTTCAATTGTTGACTGAATATGTATTTTGTGTTTTTTATGTTGTTGTTTTTATTACATCATATTGTTATAATTTCTGTTCAGTTTTATTTTTGTCATGAATCCTTTTTGTGTGTCTCTGCTGGGACATACGTCTTCTCTTCTGCTGGTATGTTTTATTGAGTCTATGGTCGTTCTTTATCCTCCACAGCTACAGGACACTATTCTCTCTCTATATATATATATTATGGCTGCATTATCCCATCCAGAGGAAATATTCAACACATTTTCATAAATTTCATCCTGACATATTTTGCATCTTTTGGAAACTTTGGATCTCCAACTTTCCTGTTACAAACAAATATGAGAAATGAATTGAAATGAATAAATTGAAATAGATTTTAAGCAGTTTGTAGCTACATGTGCTTCAGTCTTAGGAGCAGAGCTTTGATTCTTTTTTAAAGAATTAAAACTCACAGCTGGAAAATAAATAATGAAATGTTGTGACGAAGCTGTAGTGAAGCTTTATGGAGGTTTGGCCA
>NW_019503912.1:0-562 GCF_002814215.2 Seriola lalandi dorsalis
CATAATATAATTATATTATAGCCCGCCCGGCAACATAATAATATCGTATATCACAGTGTTTGGGCTGCAGATATTAAATCATGAGTCTCGCTACAAATGACTTGATTAAACAACGAACGGTTTCCGCTTTAATTCAGACGAGGACGTACGTAGATCTGTCAAATTAAATTAAACTTTAAATCGGTGTTAAATCTTTAAATAATTATCAACAAAGAACAATATAAAGACTTTGCTGGAGGAGGAGGAGGGAGAGAAGAGGAGGAGGAGGAGGAAGAGAGATGGAGAGAAGAGGAGGAGGAGGAGGAAGAGTAGGAGGAGAGATGGAGAGAAGAGGAGGAGGGAGAGGAGGAGGAGAGAGGGAGAAAAGAGGAGGAGGAGGAGGGAGAGGGGAGAGAAGAGGAGGAGGAGGAGGAGGAGAGAGGGAGAGAAGAGGAGGAGGAGGAGGAGGAGGAGAGAGGGAGAGAAGAGGAGGAGGAGGGAGAGGAGAGAGGGAGAGAAGAGGAGGAGGAGGAGAGAGGGAGAGAAGAGGAGGAGGAGGAGGAGGAGGAGAGATGGAGAGAAG
>NW_019503913.1:0-745 GCF_002814215.2 Seriola lalandi dorsalis
GCTGATTTTAACACATAAACAAAACATTCTCATCACCATGACAGAGTCAACAAATAAATTGTCACCAAAATAAGACCAAAATCTTCTTGTCTGAACATCAACTAAATCAAATGAACTGAGTTAATCACTGTGAAACTTTTAGCACACAAATGAAACTTAACTAACACAGTGGAAAGTCTGTTGAGAAAAATAAAGTGATGCAGATATGTTTGTGGTGTATTGTAAGCAGCTTATTAAGCTACGGAGTACGTTTTATTTATTTCATTACAGCACATCCCCTAGACGTTAAAACATTGTCGACATGAGTGAACACAGCATCGAGCAGTGGAAACATGAGTTTATTTACTACTATGAAGTTCGTATCTTTAATTGTTGAAATGAAATCCGCGATGACTGGCTAATTGTTGTGGTAGTGGCTAAACTAGCATGTCGCTATACTGTGCACAGGGAATCACATCTGCAGACAGCGAAGTTACTTTTGCTAGTTACTGTGATATTAAACACGAGTTGTGGGAAAAATGAGTTTGAATGAGTCCCTGGGACGCATGGATATTGAGTTTACTGCGTCCTTTCAGATTTTAATGCGTCAGGGACGCAGGACGCGTACCTAGCAACATCACTGGATATGCCAAGTAGAGATGCAATTGATGAGTATTATTATTACCAGTTAATAATATGTACTGTTAAAGATTAGAAAATGGAAAAAAACAAAACAAAAACAGCTCCTACAGTCTGCTAATTTCCA
>NW_019503914.1:0-3095 GCF_002814215.2 Seriola lalandi dorsalis
ACTCCCCAAATAAGGGAGGCTGTGAACTCAGGGTTGAAACTGGTCATTCACACTCTATAGAATTCAGAGGTGATTCACTTAAGCTGAGTTCTGTCAGCATAGGTGTTGCCACTCCCCAGATAAGGGAGGCTGTCAATTCAATCTAAAACAGGTTATTTTTAAGACGTAAAAGATGGAGCTTCATATTTTAGAGCACAGCTTGAAAGTGGCGAGTATAGAGAAAGAGGGGATTCAGATTTGCACTCACGGATTAATAAAACTCGCCTTCATGGCCTCCAAAACAAGATGCAAGTTCTTCAGTTTGACGGAGACTCCGGAGGACTACACCATTAACATTACACTTATAGTTCGAAAAGTCCATCTCAATCCCTTTGGATTGTAGGAAGGCAGCCACCTGTTGCTCTATGGAGCTGCCTTCCTGTTCACCGGGCTCCCCCGCCCTGTCAACGGTCACCACCCGTGCGTATGACCAGGGTTTGATACGGAGCCCGGTCACAATCACACCATTGACCCTGGTGTACCGCTCCAGCTCCGCCACTTGACCCACAGGCTCAAGGAGTTTATAAATCATACGTTTGCCCGGTCTTGACAGCATCAATGTTATGTTGCCAAGTTCGGAGCATTCAATATATCAGTTAACAGTTAGGGGCTAATGGTTAAATAAAAGACAGAGAAGGACCATCCACTCACCAGCGATTCCCTCAACCCCAGTAGTAGCTACGTTCTCCTGTGGTGTATTTCTTCACACACTCAGGGTGATGGGAGGCTTTCAAAAGCGAGAAGTCGAGAAAGCGAAGACTACCCTGACAACAAAAACCGCCTTATCTTAACGTAATATCCAAACCCCTGCGGCAGGGCGACCTCATCACACAGCCCCAGCCTGTAATGTTGATGGTGGTGGCGGTCGTTGTTAGGAGGAATCTCGCTGGGTTTGAGTGGGAAACACTGGCAGAAACTGTGTTCCCCCTACTTGTGTGACTGTCGTCAGAGAGGTTTCCCTTTATTAATTTCCACCTTGTCGGCGTTTCGAGAGGAAAAATAACGCTCTCGCTGATCAGTCACCGGTATACACAACCCGTCTCGGCCGATGTTTAATTAGACAAAGTCCATGAAATACGTTTTTTGAAAGTCATTCTTGAATATCTGTTTTTATGTTTCAGTCAGAGTGAAAAAGATTAAGAAGAAAAAGTTTCCTTTTTATTTTGATTACATTTATAGTTTGAAAATAAAAACTTAATTTGTCTAAGGTAGAATTCAGAGGTGATTCACTTAAGCTGAGATCTGTCAGCATAAATGTTGACTCTCTCCAAATAAGTGAGTCATAAGAGGGAAGTCCGTGAGTTTCTGGCATCCGGCAGGGTGTTCAGCCACTTGATTTGTAACATTATATATATAGTAATTATATTTTATATTATCAATAATAGTAATTATAAATTATATTGAGACTCCTCAATGTTCTTCTCTGTATATGTCTGTATTGTACAGAAATCCCAGACGCCAGTGAAAAGTCAGTTGCTAAAAACAGGCTCTGCAAAACCAGGATGGGGAAAATGATCTCCAAAATGCATCAGTACCTGTCCTTTCTCGGCCATATATATCAAGGGGGGAGTCAAAAGAAGGAAGAGCTGCTGGCAGGGTGCTCAGCCACTTGAATTGTAACATTATATACAGTAATTATGTTTTATAGTATTAATAATAGTAATTATATATATTATATTGAGACTCCTCAATGTTCTTAGTATGTCCAGACCCCCCTCTGTGACCCCCTCGCTTCTCTACACTCGCTCATTTTGATTCTTTCTTTCTGTCTCTCCCTCCTCCCGCTCCCACAATGCTGCATGGTCATGGCGACTCTGGACGCGCGCCGGGCCCTTCTCGCGGATCTCCCCAGCTACGGCGCCCGCTGGAATTGGCCAGAGAATGGCATGATTGAATCCCCCATTCATGTTTCCTGTTCAAACCCACCCTTGTGTCCTAAATGTTGTTGTTCCTCACAGGGTTATTTAAATAGTTCATATCCATGTGTTATAGTTGTTTTTAATGATTTGTTTTCTGTGATTGTATATGTTTGTAAATTGTTCCATTTCAAGATTTTGCTTTTAATTATTTATCTTTTCTTATGTATTAAAAATGTGTTCCTCATGAAATTAGTTATTTATTGTGATGAATTTTTTCCTTATGAATTGAGTTATTTATTGTAATGAATTTTTTCCTTATGAATTGTTATTTATTGTGATGAATTTGGTGTGTTGACCCTGCGAAACAAGTCAGTTCTAACCCTAACCCAGACCCAGACCCCCCTTTGTGACCCCCCTGCTTCTCTACACTCGCTCATTTTGCTTCTTTCTTTCTGTCTCTCCCTCCTCCCACTCCCACAATGCTGCATGGTCAGAGAATGGCACGAGTGTATCTCCACTTCTGCATCCTCATCCGCCTTACATGCCAATGTTGCAGCTTTTCAGAGCTGATCTGAACATAAAGGTCAAAGTTTGAGGTTTTGTTAAGTTTGTGTAAACATTGAGTTTTCTTTTGTTAAAGCAACATGTTTCCTGTTGAAACCTACCCTTGTGTCCTAAATGTTGTTGTTCCTCACAAGGCTAGTTCATATTTATGTGTTATAGTTGTTGTTGTTGTTGATTTGTCTTCTGTGATTGTATATGTTTGTAAATAGTTCCATTTCATGATTTTGCTTTTAATTATTTATCTTTTCTTATGTATTAAAAGGTGTTCCTCATGAAATTAGTTATTAATTGTGATGAATTTGTACCTCATGAATTGGAAAGAAGAGAATATACCATATATATAAAAAAAATGCCAATATATACCAATATAACATATAAAAATATACCACTACTCTTATCGTTTTTTCACTTACCCGGTGAGGCGGGGAGGCGAGCCCCGAGCGGGCTCTCGCTTCTGGTGTCAAGCGCCCGGCTCTGCCGGGCGTGACCCGCTCCGGGGACAGTGGCAGGTGGGGAGTTTGACTGGGGCGGTACACCTGTCAAACGGTAACGCAGGTGTCCTAAGGCGAGCTCAGGGAGGACAGAAACCTCCCGTGGAGCAGAAGGGCAAAAGCTCGCTTGATCTTGATTTTC
>NW_019503915.1:0-395 GCF_002814215.2 Seriola lalandi dorsalis
TGGCCCTCTTCTGAGAGATGTTTTAGAAGTGCCAGTGTATCCCTCTTACATGTCTCCATGTCTGGGGAAGCCAATAGCACGTCATCTACATACACCAAGACCTGGCTGCCCCCTGGAGGTTGGAATTTCGCCATACTAGCGCTCATAACCTGTGAGTAGATAGTAGGGCTTTCACAGTATCCTTGGGGCAATCTGGTGTATGTGTATCGTTGACCTCCAAAAGTAAATGCAAACCAAAACTGACTGTCTTTATCAACTGGGACTGAGAAGAATGCGTTACTGATATCTACTACAGTAAATACAGCTGCATCTGGCCTTAGAGAATTTAGTAGGGTATAAGGATCTGGGACACAAGGTGCCCTTTGAATTACTGCATTATTTACTGCTTGTAGATC
>NW_019503916.1:0-487 GCF_002814215.2 Seriola lalandi dorsalis
ATCGCATGTTCAAAAATTGGAATTTGAAGTGATGTGGTGATGTACTGCAAGATTAAAAAAGTAAATATTTCTCTCTCTGGTTTCATCTGTCAGGGACTTGCTTCAATTCTATTCATTTATTATGCGTTCCCCACCAGGTTTCTTGGCAAGAATGGATTCCACCAACTTCAAACAAAGAGCAAAACAAATCAGCATGTTGAGAATACATCCCTTTAATAAGTAGGGATTTACAAAAAGATCTTAAAAACAAATGGTCATTAAAATAACACTATATTCTTTTTTATGGCCTTGGTGCCCAAAAAATAATTCCTGTTCTGCTCTGGTGTTTGTGTGTTAATTCTTACGTGCTTGGCTTCTGTGTCCAGCCTCTGCCGTTTACCGGGAGGACTCTCTGAAAGGATGTCTGTATCTTAGAGAATCAGACGAATCAAGGGTTGGTGGTTCAGACTGCTCAGGAGATGGTACCATGGAGACAGATTCTGACCAT
>NW_019503917.1:0-721 GCF_002814215.2 Seriola lalandi dorsalis
TTAAAGTACCTGTATTTCACTCTGGCACTGCTATTTTACGTATCAGTTATTTTAGCCAACACTGTTGTTATTATCATTATTTATATGAACAGAAATTTGCATGAGCCCATGTATCTATTTCTGTGTAGTTTATTTGTTAATGAAATATATGGCAGCACGTCTATGCTGCCCTGTTTGATGGTACACATTTTGTCAGAGGCTCATGACATTTCTGCCTTTTACTGCTTCCTTCAAATATTTAACATTCATTCATATGTAGGTATTGAATTTGGAACATTGACAATGATGGCATATGATAGATATGTTTGCATTTGTAAGCCTTTACATTACAATGCCATAATGACTAAAAGGAAAGTACAAGTTGTCATACTTGTTATCTGGATAGTTTCGTTTGTAGAGGTTGGAGTTTTATTGTCTTTCACTATTCGTATGAAACGTTGTCGGACTGTTATCAACAAAGTGTTTTGTGCACATCACCTTGTAGTTGAACTTTCTTGTTCACCAGACAGAACAGTGTCACTTGTCCATGATCTGGTTTTTGGCCTTATTATGACTGTTGTTGGTCCTGTCAGTTATATTACATACAGTTATATACAAATTTTGCGTGTGTGTTTAAAAGGTTCCAAAGAGACCAAAATGAAGGCCTTAGATACCTGCACTCCACACTTAGTTTCTATCATTAGTGTTGTCTTTGCTAGTTTCTATATTTTGATCAGTCAGA
>NW_019503918.1:0-706 GCF_002814215.2 Seriola lalandi dorsalis
CCTCCTGTGTCTGTGGTTAGTTTACTCCTTCACTTTATTATCTAGAAACTGATACAAGTCCTCAGTTAGTCTGCTCCTCACTTTCCCTCTCTGTCTCCTCAACAGGAACATTTGTAGTGAATGTGACACAGAGCTCCTATCAGGCAGAGGAGAACCACAACATCACACTGGAGTGGAGCTTCACAACCAAACTTCACACTCCACCTGACTTCCTTATTATCTTCTGTGAACTGATCACTGATCTCAGAGCCTCAGTCCTGTATCATCTACATGAGGGTGTCGAGTCCCCAGAGTCTCAGGATAAACAGTTTTCAGGACGAGTCCAGTGTGACAAAGACGTCCTCAGAGAAGGACGAATCAGACTTCATGTGTCCAGACTGAGGACTGAGGACTCAGGACTGTACGAGTGTACGGTCCTCACCTCTGATGGGAGGAGCTTTAACAAATGTCGACTCAGCGTCTCTGGTGAGTAGATCCAGTAGAACTCAGTAGAAAGCTCTTTTTATAAATGGTTATCAGTGTTGTACAGACTCTGCTGCTGAACTAGACTTGATGGAGTTTGGCTGCTCGGCTCTATAATATTTATATTTCTTTTCATTCTTCTCTTCAGCAGCTGTTGATCAGCCTGAAACCCAGAGACCAACTGAGAGACCAGAACCAGAGAGTCGGGGAAGGATCGGCCTCTACGCTGGACTGGGACTGACAG
>NW_019503919.1:0-807 GCF_002814215.2 Seriola lalandi dorsalis
ATGTTGAAAAAAAATTACATTGATTATGTTGCGGGTCATTTTGACCCGTACTGTGTAAATGCACGCAAAACAGCCAAGAAAACAGGTTAAACTAATAACCAATTTATTTTAGATTATATAAACATTTAGAAAAGTGACATACAATACATTTTTAATTCCAACACTATATTTAAGAACTATTTTGTTTAAGTTTTTCCCTCTTCACAAACACATTTCTTTTTAACTTTAACTTTAAGATGCACCATTTTCTCAGATTTTTAACGTTCAACATTTTCAATAAGCCTGTGTATATTCTCATTTGTCCAGGTCTAGGAACATTTTCAATGTTCTCCACTTGATGGGCAGAATGTTACTGTGTGCTTTCTGCAGATGTAATTCTTGCATTTCACACAACAGGTACTTGTTTTACTGTCCTCTCGGGAGGGACAGACCTGGCATCTTTTCCATTTTCTTTTCACCTGTGTCCACTGGATGTTGGTTGGGTGACCTGAGCTTGACCTTTTCAATGACAGCTGTTGCTGCTGGGGATCGAGCTGGCCTGGCTCGCGTCTGGATCTTGGGAGTGACAAGTGCTTTGCCGAGTTCTTCCAGGAAAAGTCGACGTTGGTACAATTTGCCGGCATTCCATTGCTGGTTGATTTCAGTCCACAGGACATAGGCATTGTAAGCAGACACGTCCACAATGTTGTAGAAAATCACCAAAGGTCAACGGGCAGTCTTGCGCTGGCAGCTGTATGTTGCTGTGACTTTGTCCAGATTGTCAACTCCTCCTTTGGTGGAGTTATAATCCAGGATCATTTGTAGCTT
>NW_019503920.1:0-383 GCF_002814215.2 Seriola lalandi dorsalis
GGAGAGGAGCAGGGAAGACTTCAGCAGCCGAGGCCATTTTAGGTCAGACAGAGCTTCATTCAGTCTCCAGCTCATCAGAGTGTGTTAAACATCAGGGAGAGGTGAGAGGACGTCAGGTTTCCCTGGTGGAGCTTCCTGCCTTGTATGGAAAACCTCAGGAGGAAGTGATGAAGGAATCACTCAGGTGTATCTCCCTCTGTGATCCTGAGGGCGTCCATGCCTTCATCCTGGTCCTACCTGTGGGTCCCCTCACTGATGAAGACAAGGGAGAGTTAAAGACCATCCAGAACTCATTCAGCTCTCCAGTCAATGACTTCACCATGATTCTGTTCACTGTGGAGTCAGATCCTGCAGCTCCAGCTGTTGTTGACTTTATAAGAAAG
>NW_019503921.1:0-774 GCF_002814215.2 Seriola lalandi dorsalis
TTGAGAGAGAAAAAGAGAGAGTAGTAGTAGTAACCTCTAATTAAAGGGGAGGTGAGGTTTAAAAGATGTCTGAAATCCCTGTGGTTGTATGTGTTAAAGGGGGTTAAAGGGGCTGTTTGTGAGTTTTCTCTGCTGTCGAATGTGGTTGCAGGAGCAGGTGGTGGTGATTGTCTCTTGACAATGTCATTGTCTTTATAATACAAGAGGTTATATGTCCTCCGAGCAGCTATGTCTTCAGGGCAGACTCTGCTGTGATTCATTATCAGAAAGTGATGAGATGGGTTAGTATGCTGATAGATAGATAGAGAAAGGAGTTAACGTCGGTGTTTCTTCCCTCCTCTGGAGACAGCTGTTGGTGAGTAAAGGAATGAAGGTTGAAGCTGAACTCACAATGTTTCTTCTGGACAGGTAAGTAACAGCTGCTAATGCTAACGTTAGCTATAAACTAATAGCAAAACGCGCCAATATCTCCTTTAAACATTCGGTCTGTTACCACTGACAACAGGTGGAATGGACTCATTGTCAAAACTAAATCATTACAAATAACACATTTTTTGTTTATCGTGTCATATCATCATCTTTTATGGACTGTAACTAAACATCCTTTCATTCTCATGCATGTGATGGTGTAAACACTACATATTATAACTGCTGAGAGGAACAGAGAACATGTGGGCACTGAGGATGCTGCCAAACTTTGATTCAGTCCTTTTTGTACATTTCAGTGGAGGACCGTGTGTGTGTGTGTGTGTGTGTGTGTGTGTGTGTGTGTGT
>NW_019503922.1:0-359 GCF_002814215.2 Seriola lalandi dorsalis
CATTATACGTCATAGTATAGTACGACATAATAAGGCATAAAAATGTCAAAAACGTCTTGGTATAGTTAGAGGGAAAAAAAATTCAAATAATGTCATAGTAAATATCTGCTGTCATGCTGTGGCATGTTAGTTATTCCTCACAGATCCCTGAGTCTCTGGAACATGGGGAACAATGAGGAACTGGCTGATGCCCGGCGATGGGAACCATGAGCGGGAGGCTGGAGACAACAGTCCAGACCAAGCGGCAGCTGCGCGGGAGACTTCTGCTCCTCACTGTGTTTCCTGGTCCTCTCTGTCTGAGTGAACAAGTGAGTACAAGACAGTTTTCACTTCACTCATTCACTTCACTCATTCACCTC
>NW_019503923.1:0-404 GCF_002814215.2 Seriola lalandi dorsalis
TATATACATACACATACGTACATATACACACACACGTAAAAATGGTATCATTTTGTCCCTAATGTCACATGTTGCATATCCAAAACTAACTATTATACTAATACAGAGACCACTTTCAGCTTCTCTTCAGAACTTCTTATCAAACTCAGTTCTCTCTCTCTCACCGCTGAGACATCTGCTTTCCCGCCTGCTGGACCACATCATCTGGGATGACATGAGACAGATGTGCCAGATGAACCAGCTCCTCTACATCCGGTGGACGATTCTTCTTGAGGAAAGTGGAGAGTTTGTGCCTCCATGCAGGGACCGTCCCCCAGGTCCTCCTGTGCCCCTGTGTGGGAACATCATCTGCATCAACACCCGACAGCAGCTCCTGGAGGAGGTTCTCACAGAGAACCAGACTG
>NW_019503924.1:0-367 GCF_002814215.2 Seriola lalandi dorsalis
TGTTGTACCTTTAGGGAGTATTAATAAGAAAGCAGAAGCCTGTAGAAGCACTTCCGTTTTAGAAGAGTTCACATCAGCTCATACGTCAGTGAGAGCTGAGAGTTTGAGGTTTAGGCAACCAGAGAACAGTGCAAACGTGTGTGTCCCATCAGTGCAGTACACTGTGCACTACCAGCAGCAGTTGCTTCATGACCAGTATGGATGGATGGACTCTGTTCTTTGTTCTGCTTCTGCCACTAACTGTGTGTTTTGACAGCGAAGGTACTGTAGAGAAAATCCCTTTTAGTTTTCATAAAGTCAAATTGATGCGAGTCATTGAATAATGTTTGTCTTTAGTGAACATTAAATCACATTAGTTTAAACCAAA
>NW_019503925.1:0-559 GCF_002814215.2 Seriola lalandi dorsalis
ATGCTCCCTCTTGTCATTACATAATTTCATCTGACGTTTGTTTTGTATAGAAAAACATATCACCTCCCGTCCTCCTTCCATCTGCAATGACATAATCCCACATGGCATCTGTCGAGGCGCTGCGATTTCTCCAACACACTGCATTTAAATTAAATCTCGTTTTTTGTTCAATCATTGTCTTCCTTTGATTCCCTGTTGGTCTTTGATCTTATTAGTCTACTACTTCCTCTTTTCCCTCTCTTTTCTATCCTCCACTTTACCCCAATTTCCCTCTCCTCTCCTCTCCTCTAATTACCCCACATTTGATGGAGTTTTGCCCTCTCCAACAAGCTCCCCAATCTCCACTTCATGGTAATCACCCACAGCTGCACTGGAGTGGAGACAGACAGATAGAGGGGTTACGTATTATTATCATAGAGAGGTTATGATTTATCCTTTTTTATTTTCTGATCCCAGGGTTACTTCTTAGATCCCTCCTCCCCCCTCTGGTTCTGCCTGGATACACAAAAAGTTTGTTGAGGTTTCGCTCGACAAATGGAAGTTAAAGGCCGGGTTCATC
>NW_019503926.1:0-481 GCF_002814215.2 Seriola lalandi dorsalis
TCCTTCACATAGGAAGGATGAAGAATTGACAACGGATTTAGGAAATAATCAATAAATTCTGCTGTTGCATAAGTTTCACTCCCACAGTCGGACACGATCGGCCTCCCCTGAGGAACTTCAAATGGAATTGTCCATTTTTCTGGAGGTTTGTGAATCTTGGGTAGGATATAAAAACGTCTCTCCCTTGGTTCACTCATACCTTTTAAGTATTTTTCTTGTTTATGATTAATAAATTTTTTAATTTTTAATGTATTCACAATACTATGTATCATTGGAATTGTTTGTAAATAAATAGGTTCATCCAATTTTTTGTAGTATGTTTGATCATTTAATTGTCTCATCACTTCCATAATGTATTGTTCCCTATCTAATATTACCACAGAACTGCCTTTGTCTGCAGGCTTAATGATAATATGTTTTATCTTCATAAGTTGTCTAATTGCTTCAATTTCCTCATGGATCAAATTTGGTTTCTCCATAT
>NW_019503927.1:0-745 GCF_002814215.2 Seriola lalandi dorsalis
AAAATGTCGTAATATAGTAAGGTATAAAAATGTCCCAAAAACATCATAGTATAGTAAGGCATAAAACGTCATAGTATAGTAAGGTATAAAAATGTCAAAAAACGTCATAGTATAGTAAGGCAAAAAAAAAGACAAAGAAACGTCATAGTATAGTAAGGCATGAAAATGTCAAAAAACATCATAGTATAGTAAGGCATGAAAACATCATAAAACGTCATAGTATAGTAAGGAAAAAAAAGTTTAAAAAAGTCATAGTATAGTAAGGCATAAAATGTCGTAATATACTAAGGTATAAAAATGTCCCAAAAACATCATAGTATAGTACGGCATAAAACGTCATAGTATAGTAAGGTATAAAAATGTCAAAAGACGTCATAGTATAGTAAGGCAAAAAAAAAGACAAAGAAACGTCATAGTATAGTAAGGCATGAAAATGTCAAAAAACATCATAGTATAGTAAGGCATGAAAACATCATAAAACGTCATAGTATAGTATGGCAAAAAAAAGTAAAAAAAACATCATAGTATAGTAAGGCATGAAAATGGAAAAAAAATGTCATAGTACAATAAGGCATAAAATGTCGTGATATAGTAAGGCAAAAAAAAAGTCAAAAAAACGTCATAGTAAAGTAAGGCATAAAAATGTCAAGAAATGTCATAGTATAGTAAGGCATAAAATGTCATAATATATTAAGGTATAAAAATGTCCCAAAAACATCATAGTAAAGTAAGGCATAAAATGTCA
>NW_019503928.1:0-339 GCF_002814215.2 Seriola lalandi dorsalis
CCGGTTCAGCTCCGTGTTCATTTCAAAGTCCTTCTATTAACATTTAAGGCCATCCACAACCTCGCCCCCCCATATCTGTCCCACCTCCTCCATGTTCCCACTCCCTCCCGCTCCCTCAGATCCTCTTCCTCCACACACCTGTCTGTCCCCCTCTGCCCGTCTCACCACCACTCATCAAAGTGAACACAGAGGCTCTTTGAACAATGTGTCTCGCTCCATTCACATTTAACGCGCCTCATTTAAAGTTGCACATGTTTAAAATGGAGCAAAAAGACCAGAGAGAAAAGAAACACAGGCTGAGAGAAAACAAACACAGAGACCTAGTCATCTTCACACATG
>NW_019503929.1:0-364 GCF_002814215.2 Seriola lalandi dorsalis
GTTGTATGCCATACTATACTATGTTGTTTTTTTGATGTTTTATGCCTTACTATAATATGACGTTTTCATGACTTCTTATGCCATACTATAGCATTCCGTTTTTTTGATGTTTTATGCCTTACTATACTATGACGTTTTTTTTTTTATGTTTTATGCCTTACTATACTATGACATTTTTTATGACTTTTTATTCCATACTATACTATGTCGTTTTTTTGATGTTTTATGCCTTACTATACTATGATGTTTTTATGACTTTTGATGCCTTAGTATACCATGAAGTTTTTTTTGACGTTTTATGCTTTACTATACTATGATGTTTTTAGGAATTTTTTTTCCCTACTATACTATGTCGTTTTTTTGA
>NW_019503930.1:0-877 GCF_002814215.2 Seriola lalandi dorsalis
CATAATCCTCTCCTGTCTGCTCTGGTGGCTGGTTGCTGGTTGGCTGCAAGCAGCAGGTGCAGGCACCAAAAATCAGAGAGGCTGCTCACTGCAGAGCCAGTGAAGCTGACATCAGAAGCTTATTTCACTCTTTTCAAACAAAAAAGGTTTGAGCCGCACAGCGTCTGAGCTTCTGCCGCAGTGACTGAGTGTGAACCAGAGGCTTCTCTGTGGGGCTGCCAACAGCTAGCACCTACGGTTTGCCTACATGTGACACGTTTAGGGAACATTGGTAAATTGTAGCCTCTATTGATAGTCTGTATGTGAGGCGTTTGGGGTTTGGACAGCTGTAAACTGTAGCTACGGAGAATAACCTGGGTTACAGTCTCTCCCATCGGTCACACCCTGTAAATAAATTCTCAACCTGTGGGAAACACTGTATGTCATAATGCCACTGACAACAATGGAGACACAACACAAGATGGGCTCAGGAGTCCTTCTTCTGGGATTGGGATGGAACAGGAATCTTTTTTTAACCGGACCGGAGTGAAAATCCACTCCTGTGTCACCCTCTAATCCTCACAAACGTTTGCCAGCCGCTTCAGTACAATAGTGCTTATATTGGGTTCCGGAGAGTCATATTTGCTGGAACCTACTGTTTCTTCTCATCTTCACATTCTCTCCAGAGTGAGACTTGGGTTTCACTGTTATGCAGCAGACAAACAAGTTAATTGCATTCTGTTTTGCACAGATTTTAAACACCTGATAAAACAAGTTTGTAATTGTGGACTTTGTAGATAAAATGGACTTGACTGGACTTAACTCCTGTTGAAATGTGATTGTTGAAGAAATACCAGGCCCCTGCAAAATGAGTAATAGTTTATCAACAGCAAAAACG
>NW_019503931.1:0-410 GCF_002814215.2 Seriola lalandi dorsalis
TTTTTTTTTTTACTTGAATTATTTGTGTTTTTGAATTTATGTAAATCTCTTTTATATTCAGAGAAGCTCAGTGCAGGTGGACTGAAGTGTGGGTGCAGTTGGGAGTATTTGATAATGTGAACTCTAATTAGGATTTTTTTGCACGTTCACCGGTGATGAAACATTTGAATGATGTGAAGCACACTCAGTAACTTCAGTCAAAAAAGAAATGCACATTAAAACAGAAATGAACTCATTGAAAACACAATAGCTGAAAGAAGAGATTCTGCTGCTTCTGTTTGTGGAAGGTGATAAAACTAAATAAATAAAGTAATGATATCACGTCTGTAAGAAGTAGACCACAACATGAAGATCCCTGCTGCGTAGAGGCGGTGGGTTGAGTGATATGTTCAGCAGCCAAACACACACAT
>NW_019503932.1:0-554 GCF_002814215.2 Seriola lalandi dorsalis
ATATGATGTGATAGAGCTGTTCTCAGAGCAACACTTTAAATAACTTCCTGTATCTGTGTCACATGGTTTCTCCACCTCCCCGCCCCTTTAGGAGACCAGCAGCAGGTCTGAGTCTGTTCAGTCCAATCAGAGAAGTTAGCCTGATCACAGTTTATGACTCTTGCCTCATAGTCACCAAAATAATTATTATAGCCATTATACACAAGCCACGGATCTTCAGAACATTCAGACATTAAGATGTTATTTTTCAGACAGATCAGGAAAAATTAACTTTATTCAGACCTGTCTCTGTCTCAGCAACAAACTCTCACAGATCTCACAACACAGATCTCTTCTCTCTGTTGGTTCTGGTTTCGCCACTGGAGAAGAGCCGCTGATGCTTTCCAACCACAGAAGTTTAAAGGGACCTATACGTGCAACCATGAATTAAAAGTTAAAACTGAAATAAAACTTTTAAAAATTGTATTTCTTTACGTAATAATACTATTATTGTTATCATAATATGACTGCTTTTGGAGGGAAAACAGAGTATATTATTAGACTGATATGATCTT
>NW_019503933.1:0-1253 GCF_002814215.2 Seriola lalandi dorsalis
AAGTGTTTAACCTTGTTAACATCCATATGATGTTTTTATATAATACAAATCATATGATGAGTGAAATAACCATCAACACCATGACTGAGTGTTTCCACCTTGAACTGCAGTGAACCAATGACAGTCTCATAGAAACAGATTCAGACAGCCAGGGTTTCATACGTCACAAACCTAAGGGACCAATCCTGTCAACTTGTGGGGGCGGGGCTAAATAAACCTGAAACCTTGTCAGTACAGAGAGAGAGTTAGCATTACACAACCGTTTACACTGTGTCAGCCACTGCCAGTTAACAAACAACATTAACAAATAAAGATGCTAACTACGTGAAACCGCTCTGATACATCTGCTGGTCCCTGGTTCTGGTCTCAACGGACTCTTCATCTGAGTTTGGGTAACAGACGTGAAGAGTGAAGGGGTCTGAACTCTCTGTGTTTCTTATGGCCAGTGTTAGGATTGTGTGTGGTCGCGTGACTATGTGCATCTTCTGTCTCCGTCTCTGCAGCCGAGGAAGACGAGGACAAGGAGGACGACTTCCGCGCTCCTCTATACAAGACGGTGGAGATCAGAGGGATCCAGGTCAGGATGAAGTGGTGCTCCACCTGCCGTTTCTACAGGCCGCCGCGGTGCTCCCACTGCTCTGTCTGTGACAACTGTGTGGAGGTACGCTCACACTCAACAGTGGACTTTTTCCATACGATCAGTTGGACATTAGTCATGTACACAGTATGACTGCATTATAACTTCCAAAGCCAGTCCACTTCATCCCCACAATGGACAAAATGCTGTAGGTAAAATACAGTCAGCACTTTAGATGCATTAATAGACAAATTGACTTTGTTTCTTCCCATAAGAGCATTGGGTTAATGATCAGGCTGGGTGTAGCTGATACTAGATACTGCCTTGATTGGCCTCTAAAAGTCTTTCAGACCGGCTTGAGACCAGATGATTTACCATGAACACATAAAAACGAAACAACAAACAAAAGGTTTTCTTCCCTCTTAACCTCAGTATGTATATATGTATATAGTATATTAACATTCAGAGTTTGACAGTCTGTCACAGTGGATATAATGTCTACTTTTACTGTTGCAAATTTGCAGGATTATT
The DNA here is from genome assembly GCF_002814215.2 of Seriola lalandi dorsalis. NCBI lineage: Eukaryota > Metazoa > Chordata > Actinopteri > Carangiformes > Carangidae > Seriola > Seriola lalandi. The sequence goes on from NW_019503933.1 coordinate 1,109, forward strand.
AAGTCAAAAGTGCAGTTTGACTTTGGGAAAGTCCACACTACATTCAGGGATGAGCACGGAAACCACGTATTAAACAGGCCCCAGGGCTACATGTTTAAAGACCGTAGTATCAATGAGCTCCGACGTTATTGTTCTGGTCTCGATA
>NW_019503934.1:0-508 GCF_002814215.2 Seriola lalandi dorsalis
TTCATACTCCAAAGTGTACTAGGTATATATATATATATATATATATATATATGTAAGCTATCTACTTATTCAGCAGATGTGTGTAAATTGGCGTCCTTGGGCCCAGTCTGTGGTTATAAATCACTAATCCACACAGCAGAAGCAAAGCCAACATTACCCAGAGTGAGGTATTTAAAAAGGGCCAGAGTGGAGGAATACAGTGTGTGCATAAGATGTATAAAAGCACTTTTAACCAATCTGGAAAATATATCAAGAATGCAATATCAACATTAATAAGAGGGACTTGATTGTTTAACAGTATTATTTATTCAGCGTTCCTTGAAACGTCATGCTGCAGCTGATGTTAGCATCATGTCACAGATTTTGGACACCAAAAAAAACTTGCTTTGATCGTTTGCAGTACTGGCTGCTGATGGAGAGTGTAAGACTGGCTTCGTAAATAAAAATCATTCCACAAAACCTACAGTACCTGGTGAAACCCTGCATGCCAAACATTCGCCCTCACCCC
>NW_019503935.1:0-827 GCF_002814215.2 Seriola lalandi dorsalis
GATGAGGGACATTGTGTCCGTCCCCAGTACCAAACCCAATATTCTTTCTGTTGCAGACAGCACATTGGATCACTACCTTTGCAGGATACGGCATAACCAAAGACAAAGAGTTGCAGTACCGATTCTGTCTCGAATTTGAGGATTGTGGGTGAAAGAGAAGGGTTGAAGCGATGTCTATGGAGATAATCCTAAACTGTGTTGCTTCTGCGCGATTGCAGACTGAAATTGATTTAGCATGTCTCCAGATATCTTCCCCCTCCTCATCATCGATTGTAACAGATAGCTTCCCTCTCTCATGTGCCCCTAAGCCCCTGTAAAGTATCAGGGGATGTAAAATGCATAGCCTGATAGACTAAACTGACATTTTGAAATAACAATTTCTCAACAGGGGATATTTAAGTGTTGTAAGTTAATGTTGTGCTGTGCAGCATAAAATATATTTGCATATATATGCAAATAACAAAACAGGCCCTGTTTAGGGATACCATATTTCTATATTAAATATCATTCCCATATTAGCAGAAAATAAGTACTTTGGTCTTTTGACATTCTGAATGAACCTCCTGGTCCACATCAAGAAGGGCTATTGGTCTGAATTCCTATGTATGCAATATATGTAAATAAAAACATGTGTAAAAGTTATATATGAAACCTTTTGGAAATTCGAACTATTTTTTATATTGACATGTATGTCTAGCCCATACAAATATGTGTTTATGCATGTATGCGTATATAAAATATAATAAATATATATCCATCCTGAAGCCTGTCAGTATATGTTGATATTATATACTTTCCCAGAACAGGAAGATAGACATGTTTAAAAT
>NW_019503936.1:0-651 GCF_002814215.2 Seriola lalandi dorsalis
GACAGCACGGCTGGACCGGCGGTCAGATACTGGGATGTAGGGCTGCTGCGATTAGTTGCAATAATCGACAACGTTGACTATGAAAATAAGTCGACGTCGATATTTTAAGTTGAAGAATTGTTTCCCTGATATTGATTTATGTGTGGCAGCCAGTCACTATTAACCACCATATATTGATTTTCCATGTATCACTTATGGTGGCTCTCTGAGTGACACAGACTGGACTACTGCAATGTTCTCCTGTCTGGTCGACCCGTAAACGTTATAAACCAGCTTCAGCTGACCCGAGTCCTGACCATGACCAGAAGGACGAGCACATCACACCTATTTTAAAGTCCCATCACCTTCTGTATTGATTTCAAAATTATTTTACTTGTTTTTAAAGAACCTCATGATATAAGTGAATAAAGTGATATAAAGTTTGACTGACTGATTGCTCTGCTCGCTGGGAGAGGCAGGGCGTGCACGACGTGCACACACATACAGAGCAAAGAGCAGAGAGGCTGCATGGACACAGAACCAGCTGAACTGAAGATTACTGGAGTTGACGACAACTTTGACTGAACTTTACGTTACTATAAGTGCAATAAAAAGTAAAAGGCTAATGTGTCTTTGTGGCTGAGTGACTTGTTGCAGTTCATACAGTTAGAG
>NW_019503937.1:0-594 GCF_002814215.2 Seriola lalandi dorsalis
TATGAAAACATAACACCTCCAGCTCTGACTGTCGCCGGCACAGAGGAATAACAAAAACAAAACAATGGCTACACAATAGTCTTCATATCTCTGTCTTTCTGTTGTTCAGAGTGAGCATTGACTATGATAAAAAAGTTTTATTTTTAGAAAAGTTTGGAAGATGATGAAAACATGTAACAGCATAAATTTGCCCAAATGTTGCATCATTTGCAGAAGAGAAAAATCGAAGTGTAATAGAATCTAAAGCCCCTTTTCCACAGGTCCACAACCCACTAACATCAGGCTTTTGTCTGCAATGGAAAGGTATTTATCGGCTCCAGCTCCAATCATCATTGATGTAAACACAAGGGTGAACTCTCTAATTTTCACCTGTTTCCCTGCTGTGATGTCTTTCAGAGCAAAGACACTGTGAACACACCTGTCACCTGTCCAGGTGCTGTTAAACCAGAAAGCCCGCAGCTACACTGAGCTCCGGGATGAAAGAGTGAAGCTGCAGTCCTGAAATAAGTTTCAAAAACACGCAATCACTGATGGAAGCGTCTCATTACAGAGGCTCCGTTACAGACATGACAGGTCTGTTTTACCCATTAGCAC
>NW_019503938.1:0-331 GCF_002814215.2 Seriola lalandi dorsalis
AGACGCAAGGGCAAGTGGAAAGAATAAAGGTGGAGGACTGGTTCTGCTTGTGAACAATAGATGGTGCAACCCCGGTCACATCACAGTGAAGGAGAAGATCTGCTGTCGGGATATTGAACTGTTGGCAGTTGGTCTTAGACCGTACTATGTACTGAGGGAGTTCTCACACATCGTCGCCATTGTTGTTTACATTCAACCACGAGCAGAGTCTGCAGTCACGTGTGACTTCATTCACGAGACTGTTGCAAGAGTACAGAACCAGCACCCTGATGCATTCATTGCAATATCAGGGGATTTTAACCATGTCACTCTCACCTCTCACCTGACTGGC
>NW_019503939.1:0-311 GCF_002814215.2 Seriola lalandi dorsalis
TAATGGCTTTCTTCTGGCGACTCGACCATGCAGCCCATTTTTCTTCAAGTGCCTCCTTATTGTGCATCTTGAAACAGCCACGCCACTTTTTTTCAGAGAGTCCTGTATTTCAACTGAAGTTATTTGTGGGTTTTTCTTTGCATCCCGAACAATTTTCCTGGCAGTTGTGGCTGAAATTTTTGTTGGTCTACCTGACCGTGGTTTGGTTTCAACAGAATCCCTCATTTTCCACCTCTTAATTAGAGTTTGAACACTGCTGATTGGCAGTCTCAAGTCCATGGATATCTTTTTATATCCCTTTCCTGTTTTAT
>NW_019503940.1:0-1151 GCF_002814215.2 Seriola lalandi dorsalis
GCATGAAAATGGCAAAAGACGTCATGTCATTATAAGGCATAAAACGTCATAGTATACTAAGGCATAAAAACATAAAAAAATGTCACTTTATTTTAAGGCATGAAAATATAAAAAAACTTCATAGTATAGTAAGGCATAAAACGTCATAGTATACTAAGGCATAAAAACATGAAAAAATTTCACACTATTTTAAAGAATGAAAATATGACAAAACCTCATAGTATAGTATGGCATAAAACGTCATAGTATAGTAAGGCATGAAAATGTCAAAAAACCTCATATTATATTAAGGCATAAAAATGTTGAAAAACGTCATAGTATAGTAAGGCATAAAAACATCACAAAATGTCATATTATTTTAAAGCATAAAAACATAAAAAAACATCATAGTATTGTAAGGCATGAAACGTCATAGTATACTAAGGCATAAAAATGACAAAAGATGTCATGTCATTATAAGACATAAAACATCATAGTATACTAAGGCATAAAAACATGAAAAAATTTCACACTATTTTAAAGCATAAAAATATAAAAAAACGTCATAGTATAGTAAGGCATAAAATGTCATAGTATATAGTAAGGCATGAAAATGGAAAAAGACGTCATAGTATAATAAGGCATAAAACGTCATAGTATACTAAGGCATAAAAATGTGAAAAAATGTCATACTATTTTAAAGCATAAAAATATAAAAAAAACCTTATACTATAGTAAGGCATAAAACGTCATAGTATACTAAAGCATAAAAACATAAAAAAACATCATAGTATTGTAAGGCATGAAACGTCATAGTATACTAAGGCATAGAAATGGCAAAATATGTCATGTCATTATAAGGCCCAGAACGTCATAGTATAGTAAGGCATAAAAACATCAAAAAATGTCATAATATTTTGAAGTAAAAAAATATTAAAAAACGTCATAGTATAACGAGGCATCAAACGTCATAGTATAGTAAGGCAGAAAATGTAAAAAAACTTCATATTATATTAAGGCATAAAAATGTTGAAAAACGTCATAGTATAGTAAGGCATAAAACGTCATAGTATACTAAGGCATAAAAATGGCAAGAGATGTCATGTTATAATAAGGCATAAAACGTCATAGTATACTAAGGCATAAAAACATGAAAAAATGTCACGTGATTT
>NW_019503941.1:0-977 GCF_002814215.2 Seriola lalandi dorsalis
TAAAAACATCAAAAAATGTCATAATATTTTGAAGTAAAAAAATATTAAAAAACGTCATAGTATAACGAGGCATCAAACGTCATAGTATAGTAAGGCAGAAAATGTAAAAAAACTTCATATTATATTAAGGCATAAAAATGTTGAAAAACGTCATAGTATAGTAAGGCATAAAACGTCATAGTATACTAAGGCATAAAAATGGCAAGAGACGTCATGTTATAATAAGGCATAAAACGTCATAGTATACTAAGGCATAAAAACATGAAAAAATGTCACGTGATTTTAAAGCATGAAAATATACAAAAACATCATAGTATTGTAAGGCATAAAACGTCATAGTATACTAAGGCATAAAAACATGAAAAAATTTCATACTATTTTAAAGTATAAAAATATGAAAAAAACGTCATAGTATAGTAAGGCATAAAACGTCATAGTATACTAAGGCATGAAAATGGCAAAAGACGTCATGTCATTATAAGGCATAAAACATCATAGTATACTAAGGCATAAAAATATGAAAAAATTTCACACTATTTTAAAGAATGAAAATATGACAAAACGTCATAGTAGAGCATGGCATAAAACGTCATAGTATAGTAAAGCATAAAAACATGAAAAAATGTCACGTGATTTTAAGGCATGAAAATATACAAAAACATCATAGTATTGTAAGGCATGAAACATCATAGTATACTAAGGCATAGAAATGGCAAAATATGTCATGTCATTATAAGGCACAGAACGTCATAGTATACTAAGGCATAAAAACATAAAAAAATGTCATACTATTTTGAAGTAAAAAAATATTAAAAAACGTCATAGTATAACGAGGCATAAAACGTCATAGTATAGTAAGGCATAAAAATGGCAAAAGACGTCATGTCATTATAAGGCATAAAACGTCATAGTATACTAAGGCATAAAAATATGAAAAAATTTCACACTATTTTAAAGAATGAAAATATGACAAAACG
>NW_019503942.1:0-804 GCF_002814215.2 Seriola lalandi dorsalis
TGATCACGATCCCGCCAACCTACAGGTCCAAAACCAACCAATATGATGACACATTCAAAGTATAGCCTGTTGGAGATAAGTATAACTGTAAACAGTAATGTCAATAAATGAATGGGGTAGACCTTATCCATAGACCATATCATAACAATTATTCTTCTATTGCTACATCATTGAAATATTAACACTGCCTTGAGTTCCCTGTGTATAAAAATCCATATATTTTCTGGTCCTTTCACTAATTCAACACTTAATACACAGGAAACAGAAAACCACTGCACTGATCTTTGTGTGTTGAAGCTTTCCAGCATGATGCAGCTCTGACCACACTTTAGTCAGGGATGTTTTTTGCTGTGAGGCAACACATATTGAGGTGATATTGAAAATGCCTGCTCTCTGGTAATACTCTCAGTACTCTCAGTACCTATGACTCAGTCTAGTCTAGTCTGCTAAAAGTGAATGAAAAAGGTGACAACTCAAATACTAGTAGTGTTTTGTTGGACAGATGAGGCTACTTGTTTGTTTGGTGGGTTTGACTCACATTGACGGTGTCGTATCCAAAGACTCCATACAGGCTTCCAGCTCCGTAGGGCAGATAGAAGGACTGACGAGTGCGACTGAAGGTGGAAGACTGCTGGGGGTTGAACTTTTTGTGTGTGTCTGTAAATGGCACAGATCTGGATTATCTCTGCAGCCTTTTCCATAAACATGTCCTTTTGAGCCTTTTGACATACTGATCGTTCACTTGATGATAGAATTCATGAGCTGAATTTTAACTAATGCAGTCGCTGATGCTTCCCTAAGACC
>NW_019503943.1:0-1330 GCF_002814215.2 Seriola lalandi dorsalis
AGTAAGGCATAAAAATATCAAAAAACGTCATAGTGTAGTAAGGCAGAAAATTGTCAAAAGACATCATAGTATAGTAAGGCATAAAAACATCAAAAAACATCATAATATAGTAAATCATAAAATGTCTTTAATGCAATATAGTCCAGTAAGGCATTAAAACATCATAGTATAGTAAGGCATAAAAAATATGATAAAAAAAACATCATAGTATAGTAAGTCATAAAATGTCTTTAATACAACATAGTGCAATAAGGCATTAAAGTGTCATACTATATTATGGCATGAAATATCATAAAAACGTCATAGTATAGTAAGGCAGAAAATCATCAAAAACATCATAGTATAGTAAGGCATAAAAACATAAAAGTACAGAAAGCCATTAAATGTCATAGTATAGTAAGGCATAAAATATCATAAAAACGTCATAGTATAGTAAGGCAGAAAATCGTCAAAAAAAATCATAGTATAGTAAAGCAGAAAATTGTCAAAAAACATCATAGAATAGTAAGGCAGAAAATCGTCAAAAAACATCATAGTATAGTAAGGCATAAAAACATCAAAAAAGATCATAATATAGTAAATCATAAAATGTCTTTAATGCAATATAGTACATTTAGGCATTAAAATGTCACAGTATATTAAGGCATTAAATGTCATAAAAACGTCATAGTATAGTAAGGCATAAAAACATCAAAAAACATCATAGTACAGTAAGGCATTAAAATTTCATAGTATAGTAAGGCATAAAATATCATAAAAACGTCATAGTATAGTAAGGCATAAATACGTCAAAAAACGTCATAGTATACTAAGGCATAAAATGTCTTTATTACAACATAGTACAGTAAGGCATTAAAATGTCATAGTTTAGTAAGTCATAAAAACATCAAAAAACGTCATAGTATAGTAAGGCAGAAAATCGTCAAAAAACATCATAGTATAGTAAGGCAGAAAATCATCAAAAAACATCATAGTATAGTAAGGCATAAAAACATCAAAAACATCATAGTATAGTAAGGCATAAAATGTCTTTAATACGACATAGTACAGTAAGGCATTAAAATGTCATAGTATATATAGTATGGCATGAAATATCATAAAAACGTCATAGTATAGTAAGGCAGAAAATCATTAAAAAACATGATAGTATAGTAAGGCATAAAAACATCAAAAAACATCATAGTACAGTAAGGCGTTAAAATTTCATAGTATAGTAAGGCATAAAATAGCATAAAAACGTCATAGTATAGTAAGGCATAAATACATCAAAAAACGTCATAGTATAGTAAGGCATAAAATGTCTTTATTACAACATAGTACAGTAAGGCAT